>NC_091325.1:10666212-10726212 GCF_038502225.1 Cherax quadricarinatus | reverse complement strand
CTGTTTCTCATGTAATAACTAGACTATGCCTCTACTGATCGACTTTGAAGCCCAGATTCTCGTATATATTTAAGCATATTTGTATTGATTCTTGGATTTGTGGATACCAGTTTCCCTCTTTTTTAAGAAATATCAAACTGGATTTTCTTTAAACAAAAAATACTTTTTCTTATGGAATTGTAGAAAATTTGAAATAATTCATCAGTGACAAAATAAAACTTATAAAAAATACTCGTGTTTTAAGGGATTTTTCTAGACTTAACAAGGGGAGAGATTCCTATTTTCAAAACATTCTCAACAACGTTTCTCAATTTTTTCTCCAAAATTTAGCTTTGAAGAGGTATACTGTACTTAGGGCCAAATTCATGAGCCTATTTCCAAACACAGGCTCCTCGTGGACAATATTTCACTGGTTAGTCCTAGATTTTTTTTCGAAGTGATTACTGGAGAAAACTTCATTTGACTGGATTCAAAATATGAACACTCGTGTATTAACACAGAAAAAGGTTGTTATTGTTAATGGAGTGTTTAGAACCATTGTGAAACTTTTGATAACGAAATTGTGTAGTACATATTATTGTAAAATAATGCAATGTTTTGCCTTGATGCTGTTGATCCAAGAAATTGGACTTATTACCCCTTCCTACGATTGAATCTGAATTCCTCTTATTCGGCATGTGTTATGTGACCCCTGTCGATTTGCGCTTTCCCATGATTAAAATAAAGCAATTTTGAGCATAGTCAATCTAATGAAATTAATGAAAAATTTATTGGCTTTAGGCTGTGCAGGAGCATATATATATATATATATATATATATATATATATATATATATATATATATATATATATATATATATATATATATATATATATATATATATGTGTGTCCTGCCGAATAGGCAGAACTTGCGATCTTGGCTTAAATAGCAACGCTCATCTTGCCATATAGGACAAGCGAAAATTTGTGTATGAAATAATTTCTCCAAAATCACTCTGAGAGTGACGAAAAAAATATATTTCACTGTGCTTGTTAAGTATTAAATTACTGTAAACAAATCTAAAATATATTTAGTTGGGTTAGGCCAAAATAAATTGCTCTTGTTATAATAAGGTTAGGTAAGTTTTCTAAGATTCTTTTGGTGCAAAATTAAAAATTTTTACATTAACATTAATGAAAAAAGTATATCTTTAAACGAATAAGAGAAATTTTCAGAAAGGACTTAATTTTAAATGAGTTCTTGCTAATTGACAAGTTTTACATATTCGGCACGACATATATATATATATATATATATATATATATATATATATATATATATATATATATATATATATATATATATATATATATATATATATATATATATATGTCGTGCCGAATAGGCAGAACTTGCGATCTTGGCTTAAATATATATATCATATATATATATATATATATTGTTAATATCTCTAGTAAGGCTGATGCATGCAGGGAATGAGATGAAAAGCTGTAAGCCTTCTCAATGAAAGCTGGCTGCCTTGGATCAAAGTCTAGCGCAAGCTGGACTCCAAGGTATTGGTCCAGTGTGGGTAGATTGGTAAAGCACTGCGTACCTTGTTCCAAGGTTCGTAGGTTCGAGTCACCTTCAGCCAGAGATCAGTGTTTGTGTATATTTCGCCTGCTCTTGCGAATTCCTTGCATATATATATATATATATATATATATATATATATATATATATATATATATATATATATATATATATATATATATATATACCAGGAACACCTGAGCGCTTTCATATGCTCACGCCCATGTCTTCAGGAAAAGATATGTGTGTAAGCACTTGAAGAAGCTAAGATTATCATGCTTATTTTTTCACTGTGGAATTATTTTCTATATTTACAATATTTATTTCAGAACATCTGATGCACTGATGTACTTTTAACCATAGCCACTCTGAAGGGAAAAATATTTGATACAGTAATAATGATTATTTTATTTGCATATGAAGTATTTAGGCATGCACACTTTATATATACAAAATGAGTAAAATAAATAATAAAAAGATCTTTCATACAGAAGATACATGATCAAATTTGCACCGAATGTTCGCCACTCTTTACTGAGGAGCACCATACGTGGCAGAAGGACCAGAGGACTTGCCGCGAGCGCGGGCAGCGTCTTCCTCAGCAGCAAAGGCGATCTGGTCCAACACGAACTGAGGGATTGGATGTGGGAAGGCAGGAGCCACTGGCAGCAGATCAGACTGTGGCTGGTAGCCGTTTTCGTCAGCGACGAACTTTACAACGACGTGAGTGCCGTCAGGAGCAGTGTACCTGTGAAAGATTTTTTTGTACTAATATTGTTAACGTATCTGTATTATCGAGAACAGAGATATCTGAAAATAAAATACTCTTGGGATTATATACAGTACTCACGAATATTGTCCAGACTTGACTACAGCGCCTTCTGGACCATCGGAAGAGCCGGACTGGGCAACGACGATGCCGTTAGCAGTCTCTACGTCAAGCTTGTAATCGCCGTTGTCTCCCTGTACAAAATCGTGTTTCAGAATGGCCACCTCTTCGCTTGATTCACTGTAGCGACTAGGAGCCTGAGGGGCTGCGTACTGAGGTGCAGCGTTGGCCACAGCCACAACTACAGTGAGAATTACCTGTGTGTAGACAGAGTTCATCAAAGAAATTAAAAAGTATTTCCATTATTATAAGAAATTCATATACATTTATAAAGAACTAAAACAAAAAAAATATTTTGATTTAAAAAATACAATCAAATACAGATTATAAATTATTTTCTGAACAAATATGGTTTTCACTTTATAGCAAAAACATATTTTTATCAAATCTCCAGCAGGTACTTACAAACTTCATATTGTCTGGCACTGAGGATCTGTGATAGGGCATCTTTCTGACTACAGTATTTATACAACAAGCCATGTAAGCAGTTGCCGGCCGCAAATATTCTCTTAGTACTCCAGCTGTTCTGGCAATGAGGTCAATAGTTTTTGCTTCCGCTATGAGAGTTAAGGCCACTAAATTCTGGGGTTTACCTGGGTGATTGCAATATTTCCGTTAGTAAGTCAACAAGAGTCATATGCGCGTGCTCTACCTCTGTTTCTCTCTCTCGGTATATACTATATATATATATATATATATATATATATATATATATATATATATATATATATATATATATATATATATATATATATATATATATATATATATATATATATAATAGTAATTCTAACCACAAACGAGTGGTATTCAATCAATAACAACACTGCGACTAGCTGAGGACTCGAACCCATGTCGTTTTGGCCCGCCTCATAGTGAGCGAAAACTCGCAATGTTCTAACCCGCGGAACCATACAATCCTACAAGAATCACCCTCACAGCAGAGCTAGGTGTTGTACCGTGATCCGAGGACATACGATGATGTGGGTGCGTCAGAGCTAATTTCTTTCTGCTCCCGTTTGGTGTACTAGCCTCCACAAGCAATATATATAGTTTTATAACCACGAACGGGTGGTATTTAATCAATAACAACACTGTGACTAGCCGGGAGATCGAACCCGTGTTGTTTTAGCTCGCCTCATGGTGAGCAAAAACTTCATGTCGCTCTAACTCATGGGACCATACAATCCTACAAGAATCACCCTCCCAGCAGAGCTAGGTGTTGTACCGTGATCCGAGGACATACGATGGTGTGGTTCCCTCAGAGCAAAACTTAAGTGTTCAACTTGAGCTGTTTGGCATGTTGTCGACCTGGTACTTCTAACTGGCAGTCCCTTCAATAGGGTACTTTGATACTGGCGAAATATTATTGACCACAAGAAATTAGGGCTTCCCTTCCCTTATTAGCTCTTATTCCCAGTGCAGTGTACGACGCTTATAAGTTTAGAACTTATCATAATAATATTAATAATAGTAGTAAGAAATAATAATAATAATATTAATATAAAATTAGTAAGCTTAATATTATTACTAGTGATAAATATGTTGACAAAATGAAAACAATTAAACAAAAATATGTATTTAAAAAATTTGGTTCCAAATAGCATCCACTTCAGTCGAGGTTTAGGTTTCATTTTAGGTTGCCATTTCTTACATGGTTCTAAGCGGGCAACAGAATCCAAAAGAATTTATAGTTTACTTATAACACAGAATTTGTTTTCCAGCACTTACAAACCTGTCAGACTGTATCTTAAACTACAGTGACATATCAAGAATATATCCTCATTTCCACAATAACAATATATTACAGTTTATTTACACGGAAATGATCTTACATATTCACTGGAACATACACATAATTTAAGGTTATTAATATATTCATAATATACTTAAAAAAATTAAAACATTATAAGAGATAAACTCATGTTGGGTTATTGATCAGTAAGTTAGGTAAGATTCGTCAGGAAACAGTTCATGTGTTTCCTGATGCGGGACTTAGTCATATCATACCCCGTATTCCCCCTTAGTCAGATCTTTACTCAAAAGGCGTTCATGTTCCTCAAAAAAGTTCTTCAAGGACCAATTGTCTTGCCACAGAAGCCTATGTAATTACGGAGGAGTTAAAAGGTCATCCAGAACCGGATTTGTAAATATGATGTTACAGAACATAAGGCAACTGCTAAGAGTTGTGGCTGTGAGTATATATAGGTTGGCAGAGGAGGTTGCCTGCACTAGATCCTCACACTATCAATAACATGATGTTTGTACGTGCTACCCAACAACCTGCTTAATTTTATTATAACAGATTCTCGAGGCAGCAAGTTTCTTTCGAACTAAAACGTTAGACAACTTCCACTGAAAAACAAACTGAATTGCAGGCACTGTCATCTGCCTTCAGTATTATTTCTTAATTTACAGCTGTTACGCTAATTAAAAAAAAACAATAAAAAAGTTATTATATAATTAGAAAAAATAATATTCCAATAGAAATTAGAAGTTAAATTATTGTTCATGAACAGCAATGTTTTTTTTCTGCCACACAGGTGTTTCTCGCTGCTGTTGTGGCAGTGGCCACCGCCGCTCCCCAGTACGCAGCCCCACAGGCTCCTAGTCGTTATAGTGAGTCAAGCGAAGAGGTGGCCATTCTCAGACACGATTTTCTACAGGGAGATGAAGGTGGCTACAAACTTGACGTAGAAACTGCTAATGGCATCTCTGTATCTCAGGCTGGCTCTCCCAGTGGTCCAGAGGGGTCTGTGGTCAAGTCTGGACAATATTCGTTAGTATTACTATTTTTTTTACAAATATTATTTATGCATCATATATTTATTTATGTATATATATATATATATATATATATATATATATATATATATATATATATATATATATATATATATATATATATATATATATATATATATATATATATATGTATAAGGAGATGTGGAGTTTAAAGTATTATTCAAAGGACTGACGAGGGGTTGTAGAGGTGGTTTGGTCATTTAGAGAGAATAGGGCAAAATAGGATGACTTGGAGAGTGTATAAATCTGAAGCGCAGGGGACGAAGGGTAGGAAAAAGAGGTCCAAGGTAAAAGAGGTTTTGTGTGAAAGTGGGTTGGACAGGCATGTGTGAGCGTGTTAGATAGGAGTGAATGGAGACGAATGGTTTTTGGGACCTGAGGAACTGTTGGAGTGTGAACAGATAAATATTTTGTGAAGGGATTCAGGGAAACCGGTTAGCCGGACTTGAGTCCTGATTCATATATTCATAGTATGAACTAAGCGAAAAAATATAATCTTCCCTACAGTTACACTGCTCCTGATGGAACACCCGTCCTTGTGAAGTTCGTTGCTGACGAGAACGGCTACCAGCCTCAGTCTGACCTGTTGCCAGTAGCTCCTGCTTTCCCCCACCCAATCCCACAGTTCGTCTTAGACCAGATCGCTTTCGCTGCTGAGGAAGATGCTGCCCGCGAACGCAGACCCTCGAGTCCATCTGCAACCTACGGTGCTCCCCAATAATATTATATATCAACGAAACCTGAAGAGCAAGACACTTTCAAGTACAGAACATTATACTTTCAATCATTTTGGCCACCATTGTTAATTTATATCATCTATGCTTTGTCTATCATGTAAACAATAAAACAAACTTTAGTTAAATACGAAATATTTAATTTATTTATTATCAATGAAAGAGACTGTTACAACACATACATTGATCAATACCACTTGTTCCGTGAGTACAATAGTATATATATATATATATATATATATATATATATATATATATATATATATATATATATATATATACATTATATATATATATATATATATATTATTTTATTATCACACTGGCCGATTCCCACCAAGGCAGGGTGGCCCGAAAAAGAAAAACTTTCACCATCATTCACTCCATCACTGTCTTGCCAGAAGGGTGCTTTACACTACAGTTTTTAAACTGCAACATTAACATCCTTCCTTCAGAGTGCAGGCACTGTGCTTCCCATCTCCAGGACTCAAGTCCGGCCTGCCGGTTTCCCTGAATCCCTTCATAAATGTTACTTTGCTCACACTCCAACAGCACGTCAAGTATTAAAAACCATTTGTCTCCATTCACTCCTATCAAACACGCTCACGCATGCCTGCTGGAAGTCCAAGTCCCCCGCACTTACAAAACCTTCTTTACCCCCTCCCTCCAACCTTTCCTAGGCCGACCCCTACCCCGCCTTCCTTCCACTACAGACTGATACACTCTTGAAGTCACTCTGTTTCGCTCCATTCTCTCTACGTGTCCGAACCACCTCAACAACCCTTCCTCAGCCCTCTGGACAACAGTTTTGGTAATCCCGCACCTCCTCCTAACTTCCAAACTACGAATTCTCTGCATTATATTCACACCACACATTGCCCTCAGACATGACATCTCCACTGCCTCCAGCCTTCTCCTCGCTGCAACATTCATCACCCATGCTTCACACCCATATAAGAGCGTTGGTAAAACTATACTCTCATACATTCCCCTCTTTGCCTCCAAGGACAAAGTTCTTTGTCTCCACAGACTCCTAAGTGCACCACTCACCCTTTTCCCCTCATCAATTCTATGATTCACCTCATCTATCATAGACCCATCCGCTGACACGTCCACTCCCAAATATCTGAATACATTCACCTCCTCCATACTCTCTCCCTCCAATCTGATATCCAATCTTTCATCTTTTTGTTATCCTCATTACCTTACTCTTTCCTGTATTCACTTTTAATTTTTTTCTCTTGCACACCCTACCAAATTCATCCACCAATCTCTGCAGCTTATCTTCAGAATCTCCCAAGAGCACAGTGTCATCAGCAAAGAGCAACTGTGACAACTCCCACTTTATGTGTGATTTTTATCTTTTAACTCCACGCCTCTTGTCAAGACCCTCGCATTTACTTCTCTTACAACCCCATCTATAAAAATATTAAACAACCACGGTGACATCACACATCCTTGCCTAAGGCCTACTTTTACTGGGAAATAATTTCCCTCTTTCCTACATACTCTAACTTGAGCCTCACTATCCTCGTAAAAACTCTTCACTGCTTTCAGTAACCTACCTCCCACACCATACACCTGCAACATCTGCCACATTGCCCCCCTATCCACCCTGTCATACGCCTTTTCCAAATCCATAAATGCCACAAAGACCTCTTTAGCCTTATCTAAATACTGTTCACTTATGTGTTTCACTGTAAACACCTGGTCCACACACCCCCTACCTTTCCTGAAGCCTCCTTGTTCATCTGCTATCCTATTCTCCGTCTTACTCTTAATTCTTTCAATAATAACTCCACCATACACTTTACCAGGTATACTCAACAGACTTATCCCCCTATAATTTTTGCACTCTCTTTTGTCCCCTTTGCCTTTATACAAAGGAACTATGCATGCTCTCTGCCAATCCCTAGGTACCTTACCCTCTTCCATACATTTATTAAATAATTGCACCACCCACTCCAAAACTATATCCCCACCCGCTTTTAACATTTCTATCTTTATCACATCAATCCCGGCTGCCTTACCCCCTTTCATTTTACCTACTGCCTCACGAACTTCCCCCTCACTCACAACTGGCTCTTCCTCACTCCTACAAGATGTTATTCCTCCTTGCCCTATACACGAAATCACAGCTTCCCTATCTTCATCAACATTTAACAATTCCTCAAAATATTCCCTCCATCTTCCCAATACCTCCAACTCTCCATTTAATAACTCTCCTCTCCTATTTTTAACTGACAAATCCATTTGTTCTCTAGGCTTCCTTAACTTGTTTATCTCACTCCAAAACTTTTTCTTATTTTCAACAAAATTTGTTGATAACATCTCACCCACTCTCTCATTTGCTCTCTTTTTACATTGCTTCACCACTCTCTTAACCTCTCTCTTTTTCTCCATATACTCTTCTTCCCTCCTTGCATTACTTCTACTTTGTAAAAACTTCTCAAATGCTAACTTTTTCTCCCTTACTACTCTCTTTACATCATCGTTCCACCAATCGCTCCTCTTCCCTCCCGCACCCACTTTCCTGTAACCACAAACTTCTGCTGAACACTCTAACACTACATTTTTAAACCTACCCCATACCTCTTCGACCCCATTGCCTATGCTCTCATTAGCCCATCTATCCTCCAATAGCTGTTTATATCTTACCCTAACTGCCTCCTCTTTTAGTTTATAAACCTTCACCTCTCTCTTCCCTGATGCTTCTATTCTCCTTGTATCCCATCCACCTTTTACTCTCAGTGTAGCTACAACTAGAAAGTGATCTGATATATCTGTGGCCCCTCTATAAACATGTACATCCTGAAGTCTACTCAACAGTCTTTTATCTACCAATACATAATCCAACAAACTACTATCATTTTGCCCTACATCATATCTTGTATACTTATTTATCCTCTTTTTCTTAAAATATGTATTACCTATAACTAAACCCCTTTCTATACAAAGTTCAATCAAAGGGCTCCCATTTTCATTTACATCTGGAACCCCAAACTTACCTACCACACCCTCTCTAAAAGTTTCTCCTACTTTAGCATTCAGGTCCCCTACTAGAATTACTCTCTCACTTGGTTCAAAGGCTCCTATACATTCACTTAATATCTCCCAAAATCTCTCTCTCTCCTCTACATTCCTCTCTTCTCCAGGTGCATACACGCTTATTATGACCCACTTTTCGCATCCAACCTTTACTTTAATCCACATAATTCTTGAATTTACACATTCATATTCTCTTTTCTCCTTCCATAACTGATCCTTCAATATTACTGCTACCCCTTCCTTTGCTCTAACTCCCTCAGATACTCCAGATTTAATTCCATTTATTTTCCCCCACCGAAACTCCCCTACCCCCTTCAGCTTTGTTTCTCTTAGGGCCAGGACATCCAACTTCTTTTCATTCATAACATCAGCAATCATCTGTTTCTTGTCATCCGCACTACATCCACGCACATTCAAGCATCCCAGTTTTATAAAGTTTTTCTTCTTCTCTTTTTTAGTAAATGTCTACAGGAGAAGGGGTTACTATATATATATATATATATATATATATATATATATATATATATATATATATATATATATATATATATATATATATATATTTCTTGGGTAGAATGATTTGTTGGTGGGTTGTCGTGAGGACCTGTCTAGTTGGACCAGCGGACCTACTGCAGTGTTCCTGTTTTCTTATGAGTCCGGTATTGTCCCACGTCAGGTGTTTCATTGTTGTGGGAGTTGACTGTGAGGTGTGGTCTAAGCCCTTTAATTGCCTTCATTTGATGTATTACTTTCATAGTTCCTTGACAATGTGAGTAGTCACGAAAGCGCTTGGAATTTCACTACTCTTTCACAGTGGTTGTTTTGCATATATATATATACATATTCTTCCTTGAAGCCTTTTTATCCACTTCTCCGAGGCTATGGGTCCCACAATTTACACCAGAGGTGGACCCCAATATATATATATATATATATATATATATATATATATATATATATATATATATATATATATATATATATATATATATATATATATATATATATATATATATATATATAATGTCGTGCCGAATATGTAAAACCGGTCAATTAGCAAGAACTCATTTAAAATTAAGTCCTTTCTGAAATTTTCTCTTATACGTTTAAAGATATTTTTTTTCATTAATGTTAATGTAAAAAATTTTAATTTTGCACCAAAAGAATCTTAGAAAACTTACCTAACCTTATTATAACAAGAGCAATTTATTTTAGCCTAACCCAACTAAATACATTTTAAATACGTTTAAAATAATTTACTACTAAACAAACACAATCAAATATATTTTTTTTCGTTAGGTTCAGAATGATTTTGGCGAAATTATTGCATACACAAATTTTCACTTTTCCTATATGGCAAGATGAGCGTTACTATTTAAGCCAAGATCGCAAGTTCTGCCTATTCGGCACGACATATATATATATAATGTTTCATCGAGCATAAATCTGGTACTTGATGAATCTGGTCCCAAATTCGTTCCGATGGCGCTTGTTAAGACGTTAGGAAGCATCCCTCGGGACGAATTTGATGATATTCTGTACTCATATCAGCAACTTTACAAGCACCTAGTGATGTGTTGATTCAACACGAAAGGCCTAAGGCTTTTATTTTAACCACGGACGAGTGGTATTTAATCAATAACAACAGTGCGACTCGCCATGAGGGCCAAAACGACATGGGTTCGAGTTCTCGACTAGTCGCAATGTTGTTATTGATTAAATGCCACTCGTCCGTGGTTACAGTACTATATATACTGCTCGTGGAGGCTAGTACATCAAACGGGGAGTAAAATCAAATTATCTCTGAGGCACCCACACTATCGTATGTTCTCGGATCACGGTAAAACACCTAGTTCTGTTGGGTGCGCGATTCTTTTGGGATTTGGTGGTCCTGTGGGTTAGAGCATCATGTGATCTTCGCTCACCATGAGGCGGGCCAAAACAACATGGGTTTGAGTCCTCGGCTAGTCGCAGTGTTGTTATTGATTCAGTGCCACTCGTCCGTGGTTACAATAATGTATACACTGCTCGTGGAGGCTAGTACACCACACGGTGTAGAATGAAATAAGCTCTGAAGCATCCACACCACCGTATGTCCTCGGATCACGGTAAAACACCTAGCTCTGCTGGGTTCATGATTCTTGTAGGATTTGATGGTCCTGTGGGTTAGAGCGTCATGTCATATACATACACATGAATAAATACATACGCACACTGATTTTGTCACAACATGCAAAATAACCAGTGAAAAAATATTTAGCTTCTAAGGGCTTTCGTGATTTCCCTCGTTATTAGATAAAAAGTGGGAATTATCACAGTTGCTCTTTGCTAATCACACATTTTTTGTGAGATTCTGAAGAGAAGCTGAAAAGGTTGGCGGAGGAATTTGGGAGGTTATAAAAAACAATGAAATTAAATATGAACATATGAATGGGCAAGGTGATTAGAATAACTAAAAATCTAGGCAATGATAGATCTGATATTACACTGAAATTAAAGATTAAAGAGGGAGTTAGTGTTTTGAGCTACTTGGGAGTAAACCTGTCAGCGGATGGTTGTATGAAAGACAATGTAAGCTGCTGAATAGAAAAGCGGAGAAAAACGTCGATTGTGAGTTTAAGTTTCAGTAGAGAAAATATATTCTCCGTGGAAGTAAAAAGGAGAATGCACCAGAATATAGAGGTAACAACACTTTTATATGGGTGCGAAGCATGAGTTTTCAACGTTCCAACAAGGAGAAGACTTGAGGCGATAGAAAGCTTATGTCTGAGGGACATTGATAGTGTAAATATTATGCAGAAAATTCACAGCGTGGAGAACAGAATAAGGTGTTGGTTCCTAAAAATATAATTCAGAGGGTTGAAGAGGAATTGTAAAATTAAGGTTAGTTTAAGAAAATAGAAATAGATGAATAATTTTTAACTCATTATAATTCAATAATTCTTAATTCATCTTTCACTGTTAATATTTAGCAAATGATGAAAGTAGCCATTCCAAATGAATGTACATGAGATTCGTGAACTGCTTGAATAAATTTCCGCTCCTTTCGTATTAGGCCAATTAGGGAGTATCGGTTTCTTTAAGGAATTCATGATAATTGACTTAGTTACTGATGATGAAATGCCAGGATACACCTTCATAGCACACGTAATTACCATTTAATCTTCACTCTCAATGAAGACCCGGTTTTTCAACCACCTTTGGCTGTAATGACTGCACAGTTTTATTACTGTACTTTTTATATAGCGGAAGTAGCGTGCCCTTTTGCAGAGAAAGTCTTCTTGGTGACACTGACTTTGAACGGAGGTTATATTTTCCAGCCGATAACATTGTAATAAATTATATTTAATCAGTTATTTATGCACCTTCAATACAGTTTTGTGAATCATTAGGCACTTTATTTTTTCAAACTATCACTATGTAAGTATCCGTGTGTATCTGTTTCCACGGGAGTCTATGTATGTATATGAGCATGTATGTGTGTATATGCATACATATTGGCTTTAACTAACATATTTTAAGATACATATGGAGCTGCAATTTTTTTCTTTCTCCTCTATGTTATTTCTCTTACTACCCACCCTAATAACGAAGAATTTCCTAACATTTCTGAAGCACCCTCACCTCTTCAGGTTTCAACTTTAACTACCCGTCATTCATTCTTGTCTACCATTCATGACTTATGAATATCATATACATGTTAAAATGTTACTTCTTGTTCACCTGCCATCTAATGATGTCAAGTTCAGTAACTTTACTCTCTCCTCGAAGTCTCGAAGCTCAGCCTTCATTACTCTAGTACTGTTTGATAAATGTTCGCTTCTGACTTTTCGAACAATACGGTAATACTATTGAATTCATCATATTTCAAAAAAGAAAAATGCAAATACTACCTGTTTTTAATGTGTTCAAAAACTTCTGCTACCTCCTGATGCAAATTTCCTATATTAAATAAAAAAAAATTTACTCTATTTATATTCTGTCGTGAATATTTAAAAAAAATTGTCTTCAGAATAATTCCAAATAACCCTATTTTTTCATCAGTTTTATCTGCTTATTTTATATAAATCTGAAAATAATGTCGGTGTTGTTTTTTATATTGTATGACGTAAATTCATTCTTCAAACCTTTGTTCAGTGTCTTGTGAATGGTTGCGAGTAGGTCAGTTTAAGTGGAAAACGGTACATGAGAATGTTCAGAGCGATAATGAATAAATCGTTAAAATTGGGACGACATAAAATAACACCATGTTAGTATTGTAAATCATTTCACGCCATTCTTAATCTTGTAGTTGCTTGTTTTAAACAAAAAATTATCAAACAAAAATATTTTTACGCTTGCAAAAATCATATTGTATCTGAGTGTTCATAGCTAATTAAACCATTTTCCGCATGTTCAGGTACCTCAAACTAAAACACATCACAGAAAAAGTTTGTAGACCCGACCTCAGCACATGGTTGTTCACAGGTGTTATTCTGAAGTTTTTTGGAGTCACTAAGAAGAAAGAGCATGTGGCCTGACCTAACTTCTTTATATCAAACACTTCTTTCAATGTGCCTCTTTGATCAGTTTAGCTGCCCACTAGAGGGTTTCATAGCGCGCATACTAGCAACTAGATAGTGACCTGGTAAAGTAAAATTAATCGTACCTTACTTCAAATTGACCTGTAGAGCATCATCATCACGTCCCCAATCCTCATTTTATCTTATTTACCTTTTTTTTAGGTTGGAAATAAAATCTTAATCGATAAACGATAAAGTTTTCATTTTGTAGTATTTTTTAACACTCACCTTAACCGAATAAAAGTCACAGGTACAGAGCAAGCTTACAATGTGACAACTTATGTTCTGTGTAGATCATAAGTTATTATGGCTTCCTCTGCGTTAGTGAATTTTCTTCAGTACTGCCGGCAGAAAGTACTTCTAAAAACTCACTTGAGATATGGCTGTAATGAAGCTACATGACTAACTGTACTTTTAAAGTGGTAAACCTCTGCACTGTGGACAGTTATAAAATATTTTATAAGTGCCTTAAACATTGAATGTATTTCTGTGCTTATAGTATTTTGGCTGGATATATAACACATCAAAATAATATAATGCCCATATTATAATAAAAATAAGTATAAAAAATTATTGATTTATTTACCTTCTATCATAACACGACAGTGCACAGACAAATTAATATTGCTAATAAATTTATGAAAATTCTTGGGGAGTAAAGACGCATTATGATTTTTGTCTGCGTTCATGTAAGTGACATTTACTCTCATTAAATAGTTCCTCGAGACACAGCTACCTTTAAGAAGAGGTTAAAAAAAGCCATCAAGAACTGGATTTGTAAATATAATGTTAAAGAGCATTCGACAACTGCTCTACACTCCGGCAGAGCTTGTGTATATAAAGGGTGCTGGATGAAGTCATCTGCACTAGATCTTCACACAACCTAACAAGATGAAGTTTGTACGTGCTGACCACTAATCTGCATAATTATATTAAAAAGATTAATGTGAAATATATTTTTGTAAATTAATAACAATTCTCTTACAAGTCATAAATGAAGTGCAGTGTTAAAATTCTTGCAAAGATTACACATATAGGAATTTCTAATAACTTCAACAACTTTATCTTTTTTCTTAATTTCAAATATCCTTTCATAATTTATTTCCTTTATAGTCACAAACGCTACGTATCTTATAAAAATTTGAATGGAATCTCATATAATCAACAAAAATTACAAGGCAAATCATCTCCATTAACATAAAACTTTTGTCTCTCTCATACAGATAATTTTCGCCGTAGTTTTGGCTGTGGCCACAGCTGCCCCCCAGTACGAAGCCCCTCAGAGTCTTTCTCGCTACGGGGATTCAAGCGAAGAGGTAGCCATTCTGAGACACGATTTTGTACAGGGTGATGACGGCGGCTACAAACTTGACGTAGAGACTGCTAACGGCATCGTTGTAGCACAATCTGGCTCCCCTGGTGAAGAAGGAGCTGTGGTCAAGTCTGGACAATATTCGTAAGTATTGCAATTTGAAAAATATTTATAGATTTTCATTAATGTTGCCATAATCAGTTGTAGAGGCATAACATATATGGAGGGTTTGGTTAAAGAATATTTTCTTGCCCACAGCTACACTGCTCCTGATGGCACTCCTGTCGTTGTGAAGTTTGTCGCCGATGAGAACGGCTACCAACCTCAATCTGACCTGCTACCAGTGGCTCCTGAATTCCCCCACGAAATCCCTGACTTCGTGCGGGAGCAGATCGCCTTCGCTGCTGCAGAAGATGCTGCCCGCGAACGCAGGCCCTCCGCTCCTTCTGCATCCTATGGTGCTCCTCAGTAAATTTACCTATCAACGAAATCTAAAGAGCAAAACAACTTTAAGTAAAGTTTAGCTCAATCATTTTGATCACCCTGCGCAACTAAATGAATATTTATTTATTTATTTTTTCAATATTATAAAACAATATATATATGCAAGGATAAAGAATGTGTCTTATTATCAAGAGTATGTGAGAAATAGGGAAAATTAAACAGAAAGTGCAACTTCTGAATATTTTGGCTAACATTATCTGAGTAACGTTCTGAAATTAGGTAAAATAATAAAAAAAGTTCAGGCAGAAGAACCAAGTTAGGTAAGGGAAGAAATTATTTATAGGTATGAAAAGTTAGTGCAATAGTTTTCCACTGGTCCTGAGTGATGATGAAATTAAATCAAAATCTTAAAATAAAATAAAATAAATTGAAGACCCATCATCCTTACAAAAGGATCATTCATCACCAAATTTGCAGTTTATTCTCCTCCATTTTGGGTAAGTTCTCATATTCACGTATCATCTAGTATTTCCATCCACAGGATGCAATAACGAAATGTTGACTTCTATGGCACAAACGTTCCATTCGACGATAATTAATGTAGAAAACAGTCTAGTGCAATTTCAGAGTGACCTACCGCGTCATATGCACAAAATCATTATGCTCAACAATTTATTCATTTCTTCCGATGAATTTTCATTCAGTGATGGTAACTTTACCAGAACCCTAACAAATAGGCTGCTGTTGCAGTACTGAATACTGATTCACTGTTCAGATGACCCTCCAAACCGTATAATCACTACCATTCCTTAAGAGTACAGACACTGTACTTCCCACCTCCGGGGCTCAGTTCAGGCTAACCGGTTTCCTTGAATCCCTTCATAAATATTACGTTACACTCCATCAACACGTCAAATTTAATAACAAAAAAAAAAAAAATTTCCACTCACTGTTAGTCAACACATTCACACCTGCCACTTGGATGTCTAATCCTCTAGCACTCAGAAGCTTCTTTGTCCTATAACTCCAATCTTTAAGAAGACGATCCCCTACCCTTCCTTCTCTCCATCCCAGATTTATAGGTCCTTCTAGGAAAATTATTTTTCTCCATTCCCTATAAATACCCAAACCATTTCAACAACTACTCAGCTCTTTAAATATTACTTTTGATAACTCCACCTACTTTTTTTTACATAGGGCTTTAAAAGGTTGAGTTAACGGTTCTTATCCCCCCTCTCTCTCCCTCTCTCTCTCTCTCTCTCTCTCTCTCTCTCTCTCTCTCTCTCTCTCTCTCTCTCTCTCTCTCTCTCTCTCTCTCTCTCTCTCTCTCTCTCTCTCTCTCTCTCTCTTTCTTTCTCTCTTTCTCCCTCTCCCTCTCTTTCTCGTCTTGAGTGAGGGCATAATGCTAACTCTCCACCCAACCGAAACGGCTGTGGTATCTTAAATAACAATTCCTTCAACCATCCACCTACTGTAAGCTTGAGTATAGCTATTATCTAAGCTGCTGTCAGTGAGCCGGAAAAATCATAATAACTAATTTTAATTTTTCCAGGGAAAATAAAGGGAACCGAACTAAGGGCAGGCAAAATGCTAGCTATCCGCTCTAATGACACAGACGTACCAGGTTAAATAATTAATTTTTAAAGCATCAACCTGCTGTAAGCTTGGTAAGGATAACATGGCTTTCCACTACTACTAACTGTAGGCTTTAATAGTGCCAGAGGCAAAGGGGTTTCAATCTTGTCCACTTCTCGAAGATAAGGGCAGTCGTCAAAGGAGGAAATTCAATACCAAGATAAGGGCAGTCGTCAAAGGAGGAAGTTCAATACCAGAAAAAAGATTTATAGTCTTTATCGAAATTAAAAGAAAAAAGATTGAAAAAGTAGAGATTAAAATAACTAACATACAGGTTGAATGTGTACATTCAACCAATCCAAAATGGATGAATAATAGGCTCAAATATCTACTAGGGCATAAGAAAGGAATTTATAGGCGTATCAAAAGAGGTGAGGGTCATCTTATGAATCAGTATATTGACATTAAGAGGGACATTAAAAAGGGGATAAGAAAAGCTAAAAGGGACTATGAAATTAAAGTTGCTAGGGATTCTAAAACTAACCCAAAAAGTTTTTTCCAGGTCTATAGAACAAAAGTTAGAGATAAGATAGGTCCCCTTAAAAATAACTATGGGCACCTTACTCACAAAGAGAATGAAATGTGCTCGATTTTTAATAATTATTTTCTCTCAGTTTTTACACAGGAAGACACTAACAATATTCCAGTAATTAATTTTTATAGTGGGCTAGAAGAAGATAAATTATGTAACATCACAGTCACTAGTGAAATGGTTGTGAAGCAGATAGACAGACTGAAGCAAAATAAGTCACCGGGTCCTGATGAGGTTTTTTCAAGGGTTCTTAAGGAATGCAAAATGGAACTCTGTGAACCATTAACTAATATTTTTAATTTATCTCTTCAAACAGGTGTAGTGTCTGATATGTGGAAGATGGCTAATGTAATTCCTATTTTTAAAACAGGGGACAAGTCGTTATCGTCAAATTACCGCCCAATAAGCCTGATCTCAATTGTAGGCAAATTACTAGAGTCAATTATAGCTGAGATTATAAGAAGCCATCTCGATAAGCATAGCTTGATTAATGATACTCAGCATGGATTCACAAGAGGCCGGTCTTGTCTAACTAATTTATTAACTTTCTTCAGTAAAGCTTTTGAGGCTGTTGACCACGATAAAGAATTTGATATTATTTACTTAGATTTTTAGTAAGGCTTTTGATAGAGTTCCGCACCATAGACTGTTAAAGAAAGTGGCAGCTCATGGCATTGGGGGAAAAGTGCTCTCGTGGATCGAGTCATGGCTCACTGACAGGAAGCAGAGAGTGTCCATAAATGGGGATAAATCCGAGTGGGGATCTGTAACAAGTGGCGTTCCACAGGGATCAGTCTTGGGCCCGTTGTTGTTTATAATATATATCAATGATCTTGATGAGGGAATTACTAGTGATATGAGCAAATTCGCCGATGACACAAAGATAGGTAGGATAATTGATTCAAACGTAGATGTTATGGAACTTCTGGAGGATTTAAACAAACTCTATTCTTGGTCAGAAAAGTGGCAGATGCAGTTCAATGTAGATAAATGCAAGGTTCTGAAGCTTGGGAGTACCCATAACCCTAGTACTTATAAGTTAAATGATGTAGAACTTAGCCATACAGATTACGAAAAGGACTTGGGGGTTATGGTGAGCAGCAACCTTAAACCAAGACAGCAATGCCTAAGCAAATAAATTACTGGGATTTATATCAAGAAGTGTAAGCAACAGAAGTCCAGAGGTCATACTGCAGCTTTATACATCATTAGTAAGGCCTCACCTAGATTATGCAGCTCAGTTCTGGTCTCCATATTACAGAATGGACATAAATTCGTTAGAAAACATTCTGCGTAGGATGACTAAATTAATACATAGCATTAGAAATCTTCCTTATGAAGAAAGATTGAAGACTCTTAAGTTACATTCACTTGTTAGACGAAGAATGAGGGGAGACCTGATCGAAGTGTATAAGTGGAAGATAGGTATTAATAAAAGGGATATTAATAAGGTCTTGAGGATGTCTCTCCAAGAGAGAACCCGCAGTAATGGATTTAAATTAGATAAGTTTAGATTTAGAAAGGACATAGGAAAGTATTGGTTTGGAAATAGGGTAGTTGATGAGTGGAACAGTCTACCTAGTTGGGTTATTGAGGCTGGGACTTTGGGTAGTTTCAAATTTAGGTTGGATAAGTACATGAGTGGGAGGGGTTGGATTTGAGTGGGACTTTCACATCAGAGCTTATTTCTTGGGTGGCATTGAAAATTGGGTTGGTCAAATGTTTTGTTAGTGGGATGAATTGTAAAGGACCTGCCTAGCATGGGCCAACAGGCCTCCTGCAGTGTTCCTCCTTTCTTATGTTTCTTATGTTCTTATGTTCTTATGCTTTCATGTGTGTGCGTGTGTGTGTGTGTGTGTGTGTGTGTGTGTGTGTGTGTGTGTGTGTGTGTGTGTGTGTGTGTGTGTGTGTGTGTGTGTGTGTGTATGTGTTTATTTTTTACATTCACATAATCACCTGATTGTGTATGAATCTGCAGTATATATACATCAGAGAACTCGTAATAAAGTGTTGTACCTTTTTCCAGGCATAGACGATCCAAGAACTCAGGATTAAAACATCACTAGTTCAGGACACTGACCACTAGACCGTACTGCCGTCAATAAAAAAAAAACCACTTATTCCAATCAATATTAGTAGGTGTCCCAACTGTGGCATCAGTTGCAACTTTATTATATATAATTTCTATCGTCAGTGACAGTCTGTTTATGATCATCTCTATCCTTAGGTTAAAAAATCTATGAAGGAATGTGCGATCTTATACGTGTATGGTTGGTTGTGCTTTATTGTTGATCTAATGAAAAAAATGGCATTAGAAATGGATATTTTTAGATGTTTTTCTCTTAGGGTGTTCGTTATTCGGTTGACAGCGTTCTCAGCTCAGACTGAGGACGCTATCATCTGACAGCCTCCTCAGGACAAGTGAAACCTCGGGAATGTTTCACATAACAGTAATAGGTAAACAGGTGTTAGTCTGAACATTAAAATGGTATAAAATACCGACAGGTTGTTAGGTAAGACACATGCAACAGTTAGGTATCTTTATTTCGAAACGTTTCGCCTACACAGTAGGCTTCTTCAGTCGAGTACAGAAAAGTTGATAGAAGCAGAAGATACTTGAAGACGATGTAATCAGTCCATCACCCTTAAAGTTTTGAGGTGGTCAGTCCCTCAGTCTGGAGAAGAGCATTGTTCCATAGTATGAAACAATATGGAGAAGAAGTGACAGGGTGGAGCCTTATATAGCGCCAAGAGGTGAGACGTAGGTCACTAGAAGAGGTAAGAACTCAGGTGTTGGGAGGTCAGGTCCCTCTCAAATCCAGCCGTTCTCACTAGTAGAGGTTGTCGAAGTTGATTGTAGGTCTGTACCAAGATACCCTTGTGTTGCAGTGTCTGACAGATTGAACATTAAAATGGTATAAAATACCGACAGGTTGTTAGGTAAGACACATATGCAACAGTTAGGTATCTTTATTTCGAAACGTTTCGCCTACACAGTAGGCTTCTTCAGTCGAGTACAGAAAAGTTGATAGAAGCAGAAGATACTTGAAGACGATGTAATCAGTCCATCACCCTTAAAGTTTTGAGGTGGTCAGTCCCTCAGTCTGGAGAAGAGCATTGTTCCATACTATGGAACAATGCTCTTCTCCAGACTGAGGGACTGACCACCTCAAAACTTTAAGGGTGATGGACTGATTACATCGTCTTCAAGTATCTTCTGCTTCTATCAACTTTTCTGTACTCGACTGAAGAAGCCTACTGTGTAGGCGAAACGTTTCGAAATAAAGATACCTAACTGTTGCATATGTGTCTTACCAGGTGTTAGTCTCCTGTTGTGTGTCACATCCTGGAAAAGAAGATTAAAGAACCCCAATGGTTATTTTATCTGATTGATACAGTTTAAGTTAATGTTGTTTTGCAGTTTGTTTTACTTTAACACTAAAATGGCTTAGTTACTATGTCTGCCTCTCTTAAATTAATGTAATAAAATGAAGCTTAACTATGCCAAGCTTATCTTGAGACAACCGCAGCTTAGTTTCGTAGCATCTGTTATGCCCAGACTGATGTTTGTGTGGTTATTACAACAATGAAGTTAAACTCGATGAGTGTATGTGTATGTGTATGTATGTGTTTGTCTAGCTTTATGATGGTATATTAATATATATCGTTACCTGTGTGTGCGCGATAAGCCAGAATTAGAGTAAGTAATTTCCAAGAGATTGCATCTTAGCTTTGTTGGAACGAATGTTTGAAGCTCCGCAGGTTCTATCTGTTTTTGAATAGTTACCTGACAGAGGTTATTCGCATCAATCTCTGGTAAATTAGATAGTAGTATTATTTCGGAAAACTTTTTATATATAAACCAAAGATTAAAGTAAACTTTCAGTGTATTTACACCAAGAAGTACACTTTTTGGTGGATGGATTACCGGTTAGCAGACTAAACGCGGCAGCTATTGAACCCACATTGAAATTCTTGAGGATATCCTAATTTCATGACAGAATGTTCCTAGTCAAGGCTTGAAAAGTTCATGGACTGCTGAACGAAACCCATTTTGGGTGACCTAATCTAGCAAAGAGACACAGTTCGGTTTGTTTCAGCTGTTTACTATATAGAGAAAAATAACAGCTCACTACTAATATACTCAGTTTCGTTAATAAGAAGTAGATGAAACAGGTGTCATCACCTGTTTCATGAAACCAAGGGGTTCATGTAACCCTTGAGCCGTTTTAACCTTAAGCACAACAACTTCTGTAGAGGAGGGAAGGTACACACCACAGCTGTTAACTCGCTATTTATGGCTAAAATAGCTACTCCCGACACTGAAGGTGAGTACTTTTGAGAAAGGCATTTTTCCAGATGCTTCACTAAATTACTCTTAATCTATAAGAATTCGAGTAGTATCTGTTACCTGGTTTCGTAGTGTTTAATATGCAGCCAGCTGGTGGATATGTTTGTTAAATTGCCATTAATAAAAAATACGGTGAATTATTGTCTTTCCAAACAATAAATTAGAGGTGATCATCTTCGAAACATTCATTTCTGCCATTACTGTTATAATTACTGTTATATTTTGGTGATTATCATATATAATTATTTTGCTAAGTATCATGTGTAATTATTCTGCTAATAATTATTATATATTTTGGTATTATTATATATTAGTATTTACTTATTATTTATTATTTACTAATGATTAATATATTTTATTTTACAACTTATTTATTATTTTTTTTATCAAAACAGCCGAATCGCACCAAGGCAGGTTGACCCAAAAAAGAAAAAACGAAAATTCTCTTTCTAAACTTAGTTACTAGCCCCTTGCTCCCGGCGCTTTAGTCGCCTCTTACGACACGCATGTTTACGGAGGACGAATTCTGTTTCACTTCCACTTTTCTTTTAACCGATCGTCTCCCACCGAGGCGTACCAACACCATAGCTCACGTGCCCTTTCCAAACTACACTATCCCTATCCCTCCTTTCAAGTGCAGGCACTGTACTACCACCTCCAGGACTCGAGTCCGGCTAACCGGTTTCCTTGATTCCCTTCATTAATTATTATTAGTGTGATTATATTGCTAACCATTTATATTAGTATTATAATTATTACTTTGATGCTTAAGGGGAAAAGGTAAACCTGTAGGGTTCATGCAGCGCCTGAGGAATAAGCTATCAAGTTCGATCCATGAATTGAAAACTCGTCACAGCTTCAGAGTGTACAACCCCCCCCACCCCCACCCTCTCCTCCCTCCCACCACCATCTATCGTTGCCAGAAAGGAAAATAAAAACTTTTCGAAGCTAAAGCCAACCATTCACATAAAAATAAAAGATTATTTTAAAATTCAGATGAGAATATAGTAAATATTGTGATGTGACACATGTTTTGAAGTATGAGGAGAACTCACAGAACAGGGATGAAAGCTTTACTAGAAGATTACGTGATTTCATTAAGATGAAGTCTGCTGCTGACAAAGCATTTCCATACTTGAATTGGCTACTTAAAATATAAAAACCTGTTTTGTTACTTGTAACATGTACATCTCATGATGGGTTACATAAAATATCTACAGCTTATAGGTTACTTAAAAAATATACAGCTGATTGGTTATTTTATATATATAGATAGCTGATGACTGATTACTTTAAATCGGGAAAGCTGATGATCCATCCCGGTGTGTGAAATAATACTTTGTTCAGATCGTCTAAGTGGCCAGTTAGCACTCTGAATACTACCGAGGTTAACAAATCGGGTTTCTATATTCTCAACACTATGCACTTCAACAACAGATTGGTATGAAATAAATGTAATTGATCAGTTAGCCTTCGCACATGATTTATTTGCATTAAATTAAAAAAAACACTAAGCAACCCGCTCGCTCCTTCCTGGAAGCTGAACAAATGTACATTTTAGGTGGAAGGTGCATATGTGGGATACCCAGAGGGCACGTTTTCACTAAAAATGACGATACGGCACCCCATACCGTCATATGTTATATTGGAGGCCTTCAGGACTCAGCTCATGGTGTCCTATGCTGGGCAACGCAGGACATGCAGGCGTTGTGGTGGTTATGATCACATTGCTGCATATTGTGAAAAACAGACTCGACTCCATGGTGTTGAATGTACTGCCGCAGGGAAACCTGGGCAAGTTGGACGTGCTCTAGAGATACAGGAAGGACGTGGGCCTGGTCGTCTGTGGAGTGAGGAGGTGGAGGAGGCAGAGGCAGTGGCGGGTGCGGACCTGACGGCCCCTGTGGCTGGGGCCCTGTGGGACCCATTTTGCCTGATGGTGGGGAACGGCATGGTTCGGCGGAGGAAGCCATTGACGAGGTCCTAGAGAATGTGCTTACCTCGCTGTTTCCCCAGTCCGATGGGGAGGGCGAGTTGGTGATGAGGGCTGATGTGAGGAATGCTGCAGACCTGTGTGGACAGCAAACTGAGCCCATCGACTTGGTGGTGTCTCACGGGGCACTGTGCCCAGAGGGTGAGGTCAGACATGTGGTGGAGGTTGAGGTTCACCGTGAGGTATCACAGGAGGTGAGGATGGAAACAGGTGAAGTCGCGCGCAAGCGTGAGGCTGTGACATCTGATTCAGATGATGTCCTGACTCCAGCACAGAGGACCGGCAAGGTGGTGGTGGTGGAGGAGGAGGAGGATGGTGGTGGTCCCTCGGGGACTTTGGACCCGGAGCTGGACCGGGGAGGGGTTAGGGCTGCCAGTAGGGACATGCATAAAGGAGGTCCGAAAGGACATGGTGGCGTTGTGAGGAAGGTGTCAAAGCAAAGGGGGAAGAAACCACCGCTGGCCTAAGGTGTATGACAGTTAACATTAATGGTTTGTGTCAGGATGTGAAGCGTGCGTGGTTTGCAAGTTTCTTGTGCCGGCATAGAGTGGATGTTGTATTTGTGCAAGAGCACAATATCAAGGTGGGGCGTGTATTGGAGGTGAATGGTTATAGGGCTTTTGTGATGCAGACGGGACGCTTGAAGGGAGGGGTGGGAGTCCTATTCCGGGAGGCGAGCCCATTTGTGGTTAGTAGAAGTGAAGGGGGAAGGCGAGGGGCGTATTATCAGAGTGGATGGATGGTGGATGGGCGAGCGAGTGGCGTTAGTGTGTGTGTACGCACCCGCAGAGTGATGCACGTCTGAAAGCGGATTTTGTGAGGGATGAGCTCGTTTATTTTTTCCGTTCTTTACCACCTGTTGCTATTGTGGGAGGGGATTGGAATTGTGTTATTTGCAGGGCAGACGTCGAGCCACGTGGGGGCAGGGCATTTTTCAACTATCCTAGGTGATCTTCTGAGAGATGTGTCTATGTGACGTATTTGGGGGTGGGGCTTGGGAGGTGGAGCACACTTTTGTTAGACAAGGATATGCGGCGAGGCTAGATCGGGTGTACATCACAAAGCGGGTTAGAGTGGAGTCCTTGCGTACGGTGGAGGTGGAATATTCAGATCACAGGGCGGTCGTGGTAGACCTGGGGTGGGATGGGCTGGCCAGGAGGTGGAAGAGTTATTGGAAACTAAACACGAGGATCCTAGGTGATGAGGAGAGGCAGGGAGGATTTGAGACGTTGTGGGCAGAGCTCAGTGAGGAACGGCGGGGCATAGAGGATTTACTGGGGTGGTGGGATGGGGTGGCTAAGGCACGAATACGTAAGTTTTATGTGAGGGAGGGGAAACGCATGATGCAACAATCATATGGGCTCCTTCAGTACCTAGAGGGTAGGTTGAGGGATTGCTATGGGGGAGGTGGACACGGCGGAGTATATCCTGTAGAGGAGATAGAAACGTTGAAGGGAAGGATTCGTGAGCTGCAAAATGAACAGTTTAATGCGGTGCGTGTGCAGGGGGGGGGTTGAGGAGGTGTTATGGGGCGATCGACCGTCGGCGTGTGTTTTACGAGGTCAGCAGCAATGTCGGACGGCCACAGAGGTTGGTAGGTTAATCGTCCACTCTGAAGTGGGGGATTATCGTGAGGGGCAAGTGTTGAGGACGACTGAGGGAATGAGTGGTTATGCAGATGCATGGTATGAGCAGTATTTGGGACGTAGTGCAGTGGGAGGTGCAGCATTGCATAGCGTCTGTGAGCTAGTGCCATGTTCATTGGGTCGTAGTGATCGAGTAGCGCTGGGTTGGGTGGGAAGATAGATGAGGGCGACGTTTGGCGGGCATTAGTGAGTATGCCTATGGGAAAGGCTCCGGGGATTGATGGATTACCCTGTGAATTTTACCTGCAGAATTGGAAGTTAATGTGTGGATTCCTGGTGGAGTTGAATATCATGAAGGAGAAGGGGGTGTTGGGGGAGTTGCAAGCCACAGCAGTGGTTGTTCTGGTCCCAAAGGGAGAGGTCCAGAATACTCTCAAGGATTATCGGGCGATATCTTTACTTTGTGTGGATTACAAATTGTTTGCGAAAATACTGGGAAATCGCCTAAAATGTGTCGTGGGGCGTGTCGTATCTGGAGGGCAATATGGGTTGCCTGGCAGATCTATGGTCTAGGGTCATGGACGTCTTAAGGGGTTTGTAGAGGGTTGGGGGGAAAGGGGGGGCTTACTTGCTTTGGATTGGCAGGGAGCTTATGACCGTGTGGAACGGGAGGCATTGCGGCAGATCCTTCTAAAGCAGGGATTTGGGGGAAGAAGTTGTGGAATGGGTGGAGACATTGTATCGAGGGGCGCGGGTGCGTGTGCAAATTAATGGTCGCATAGGGGAAGCAGTGTGTATGGGGCGGGGTCTCAGGCATGGATGTCCACTATCTCAAATCCTGTTTGCCTGTGATCAAGACCCTTTTTACAGACTCATTGAGACATGTATTTGTGGGGGGGTGGGGACAGGGGAGGTGGGGGGGTGGGCCGGGGATTGTAGGATACGTCGACGACACGACGGTACTTGTGCAGGAGGGAAATAGTTTGAGAGAGGTGGGAGAGGTCATTCGTACGTTTGGGGAGGCTTCGGGGATGAGGGTTAATGTGGAGAAATCTTGCTTCTTAAAGTTGGGAAATTGGAACTGGCAGGGGGATTGGGATGCTGGTGTGGAGTGGAGGGTGGTGGATAGCTTAAAGATATGTGGAATAGTGTTTATGGAGAATCAAGTGCGGTCGAGAGAGGTGAACTCAGAGCATATTGTGGAACGGGTGCAGCATAGATTGGGGAGTTTGCGCCCGTATCATTTGACATTGTTGCAGAGGGCCATCGTGGTAAACACGTTACTATACAGTAAGTTTGGCATGTGGCGGCAGTTTACCCCTTAACGGGGCAAGGAATTACGAGAATTTTAAAGCAGGTGTTTAGGTTTATATGGGGTTCTGGGTGTGATTGGCTGAGGAGGGAGGTGATAATACTGCCGGTACGTCAGGGGGGGTTAGGGTTATTGGATCTACGGCGTTGGGTAAAGTGTGTTTATTTACGAAGGGAATATGTACGGGTCGGGTGGGGGGGTTAAAGCTTCTGTATGAGGGAGTGCAGAGGTGGTATGTGGGTGCAGAGTTGAGGGAATGTGAGGAGGTGCTGTGTACCCTCATGGTCCTACGGGAGCCTGGCAAGATTCGCATAGGGGTTTTGGCGAGAGTAATTGGGAGCCGGGTGGTGGTGCCGGTGGAGGGAATATACCCCATGTATGGATGGGGAGATATTTGGTGTCGTTTTCGTAAGTTGAAGCTCAGACCTCGGGTGCGGGAGGTTATGTTCCGTTTCCTGCATGGCATTTTGCCATCAGGAGCGGTCCTGCAGGCGAGGCGGGCGAGGCGAATAGTAGAGGAGAGTGGGTGTGGGGTGTGGTGGCGAGGATACGGCATATCATGCGGTGTATTTTTGTGAATGTTTGGGGAATGTTAGGGATTGGATGAGTAGGATTGTGAGGCTAGTGGGAGGGGGGGGCATAGCGGTGTTGAGAGCGCTCGTTTTGGATGTGGGAGGGGTGCCAGAGAGTACACAACGCGCATTGGCATATTTAATGGTAGATTTCGTGTACGTGTCGTGGGGTATACGTGGAAATGGGGATTGGGTGGCGAGGAAACGGGTACTGGCAGCTACTTTTTATAGGACTGTTTGCAGGAACAGGGAAATATATGGATCGCGGTGGAAGGGAGCCTTCCCCGTAGGTTATCGTAGTTTAACTATTGGGATCTTACTCGCTTTGTAGTGGGGGGGGGGTTGTCATGGCTGGGGCAAGGATTGAGATTGTCATCCGGGGTTTCAATGGGCTCGCCGTCGGGAGTGTGTGAGTGTGTGAGTGTGTGAGTGTGTGAGTGTGTGAGTGTGTGAGTGTGAGTGTGAGTGAGTGTGAGTGAGTGAGTGTGAGTGAGTGTGAGTGAGTGTGAGTGTGAGTGAGTGTGAGTGAGTGTGAGTGAGTGTGAGTGAGTGTGAGTGAGTGTGAGTGAGTGAGAGTGAGTGAGTGAGAGTGTGGGTGTATGGCTTAGATGCAAACGAGGGAAGGTTCAGTGTGGTTAGTAGGTGTTAGGAGGTACGTGTGATGCTAGCTGGATTAAGTGTGTGATCCAGTTTGATAGCGGGGAATTTAGGTTTATATTTTTGCATGCGTGTCCCATGGGATGACTGTATTACCCTCTGTGTATATAACGCCTTGCTATGCTTGGTCACTTACCATCACACCTATGTCAGAGGGTTGAGGTATATATTATTGTTTAGAGGTATTGTACGCATGTATGCAGTAAGAATGCTTGGGTGTGGTTTGTTGTGATTGAGATACTGTTGCGATGTGACAGGCTTATATGCTCATGTACAGCTGGGAGACTAAGTGACAGGGAACTGTATGCTGCCGAGAGACAGTGGTGGTTGCCTAAATGAGGGAGAAGAGGGGGGGGTGTAATAGAATGTTTTGTTATAGGAGACAGCATTGAACGTTGCCCTATTAAGGGCTCATCTCTGATTGGAGGTTAATGAGATAGGGTTATATACACATATACGGATTACGGGGTTATTTTTCAAACTGTTCATACTGTGTACCTTGTGTGTGGTGAGAGGAGGCATATATCAACTTATTGTTTAATGTCACTTTGTTTTATGTAAAAATTTATATATGTTTTGTTTTGTTTCATTTAAAGTGTATATTAATTTAGGTCACAACCCTGGTACTGTTTTTGTTAAGTGCTATGTTCTTGATGCAAGTTTTTCATGTATGGTTTACAGTTACATATACAGAGTTTATACATGCAAGTTTTGTAGCATTTTTTGTTACGTATGTTCAGGTGTGGGTAGTAAATCGTTTAGTTATAAGGATGGTGTATTTCTTATATATAGCTTCATGTTTAGTGATTTCAGTCAATCATGTATGATTACATGTATATTGTATACCTGTGCTCTAAATAAAGCATACAAAATTAGGGGATGAATAGCTACGAAATGTTTAGGTACATAAAATGCTAATATTACAATGTAAAGTAAGAGGCCAAAGCATTAGTTTATATATAAAAACTTTTGTATATACAGTTTTCATACAAGATTTGAATACAAATGTCAGGTTTGGCTAGTAGCAATTTTATTATGTATGTTCAGGGGTAGGTTGTCATCCGTTAGTTATAAGGATGTTTTCTTATAAATGGTTTCATGTATTGTGATTACGTCAATGTGTGATATGCGTGTATACTGTATA
The DNA here is from genome assembly GCF_038502225.1 of Cherax quadricarinatus. NCBI lineage: Eukaryota > Metazoa > Arthropoda > Malacostraca > Decapoda > Parastacidae > Cherax > Cherax quadricarinatus. The sequence continues at coordinate 10,697,063 of NC_091325.1, read as the reverse complement.
CTTTAAATAAAAGAAAAATTACCTTCATGCGGCTTTACAAACAATCTTATATTCGTGGTTTCGCATCGCCTGGTAAAATTTAATCGCTCAAGTTATTGCTGTTTCCAAATGGGTAAAAAAAGATTTATGTCCATCTGAGTCTGGAAACCAGCATGACTATGCCATAGGGTTACACGACCTACCGAAGACAGCTCTTATAATTAAACCAAGGATTTATCCCTTTTATGTTTACACTATGAAATTACCTAGTAGTGTTTACAGGACTGTTGTTGTTTTGTGTGTGTGCGCTCGCGCGCGCGCATCCGTGCTTTCATCTATTCATACTCTCCTATTTATGGCTGCAGAGGTATGGTCACATCTACCTTTTAACTTGATGCTTACAGGATTTACTCCTTCATGGACTTTGTTATACCTGTTCTTTATGACTGTGTTGAGCCTGCTTCCGCTACTTCGCCTTCGAAGTTATTCAACTTAATACTCTAAAGTAAAATACTTCTTGACATCCCTGTGACTCAGCTACGTATGTCTTTAACTTCCAGATGTTCCATCATGTACCCCTTTCTAGGGTCTCGAAAAGTCTGTCCACATCTAACTATCAAATCGAATAAGTATTTCGCATGTCGTTAAGTCTTCCATTTCCCTGGTTCTTCTATTCTTTCTTGTCAGTTAAGTTCCTTTGGACCCTTTTCATAGTTCATTTCTCTTTGCTTTGATAATAGTCTCGTTTCAAACCTCTTCCTCCATTTTCTTATATACTTTATTCAGGAAAGGTTCCAAGCTCGTGCTGAATACTCATATATGGGCCTAATATATTTTGAATAAAGTGTCATGAATGACTTCTGATTCCTGAAATCCAGTCTAGAATTGGTAAGGCATAATTCTCTGCAGAGGTTATTCAGATGATATGATGGGAACACTGGATTATGGGCAAGGTAATGGGAACAGTGTGTGTAGCGTGGTGAGGGGAACATTAAATGTAGACGAGGGCGCTGGAACAGTGTGGGCGTAGCGATGTGAACACTGGAAACTGTTCATATCACTAAAATTCCGTCGCTTAGTTATAAATCCCGAAGCTGTAGAAGTGCACCCTAAGTCTGCCTTACAAAATTCTCCAGCTATCTGATCTATAAATAAAATATAGGAATGGTGACTAATATTAAGCATTCATTTTAATATGAATATTTAAACTAGTTTTTAATTAAAAGCATTGAGTTTCGTTGTTGTAAAAAGACCGATAAATCTTAAAGAATGTTCTCAATTAAATATTTTGTCGGGTCTTAATTGAGTTTGCTTGTGTAGCAAACACGTTGAAGTTCTCGTACAATGTTGAGGAAAAAACTCGTACAATCACTTACGTTCAATCAAACTCTAAGGCCAATATTAGTATGGTTTCGCGATATTTATATATTTCCTCATAAAGAACTCGGCTGGATCAAGGAATTTCTAAAATTTCCTTCAATGTGCTTCGATTTTTTATGATTTTTTTTTTTCTTCGCCCCAGCAATTTTCTTTGTATCGTTCATTCACGTGCTTGATTCTTTCGTTTCAAAACCTGTGGTGTATCCATCCTCGGAATTAGCTGTTTATTCTTAAAATTAAATTTTATTGCACTATCCTGTTCGAGTTTGTTTTAATATTGTATTCTCCAAGGTCATGAAGAGAACGTGAGGGAAGGATGATCCCAGCAGATAGCCACCTCTGCCAGCAGTAGTGACGTTGCAGATGCTTCTGCCCTACAGGGATCCCTACCAGAGAGTCAGCTGATGTGCAAGGTAAGCAATTTCCAATGAATCTCTTCTAATATCCTAGGACACTACTGTGGTTTACCTCTGATTCTATTTATATGTGGCATATGTAATATCATGTATTAAGATGTAATCTATAGCTTTTGACAAGGCAGACTGGAAAGCCAGCGGGAGGCCTCAATAATATGACCAAAAGCTCAAGTAACAAAAGGCTCCAATCAGGATAAATTTTCGTATTCTGACAAATTGCTGTAGCGAGAATTCAGTCTTGGGGTACGAAAAATTGTTTCATCCTTTAAGTGCTATGGAGAAACTTAAATATATGTTGAGAATTGGTGCAGATTTAATTAATGACCCCTTCCTCTCCAGAGTAAGATCGAACAGGGATTCTTATTTTTTTTCTACCTTGAGGTATAGAGAGTTGAGTGTCCCTTTTATCTCCTCTTACTGTTAGTAAATTCTCATAACTCTTGTGCCCTTGATAATTAAAGTAATATAATAAAGTGATTTCTATGATCTGGATTGGGAATAAGTTTTTTTCTCCTTTTGTATTTAGCTCCTAGTTTGTTGGAACTATATTCAGGCTTGACGGGTGTATCTTGGGAATAAATCAGATACAAGATCATCACCTGTCACAGAACCATTCATTATGACACTAAATTATTGGAACTGTTTTAATATGTAAATGACTGAACCCAGTAGTGCCCACTATTCTATTATTCTCATGTTCATTTACGAATGTAACTAATACAATTTCTTTAACGTTTGTTACTGACTCTCCAATATTCTTATGTCTGGCATGATAGTCTCCAAGAATAATGGTAGGTTCACTATTATTGCAATCAGGTAAAGTATCAGGTCGAAAATGGCTAGCTGGAACATAAATATTAAGGATGTTAATCCAAAAAGTTGTTTGCATATACTTTAAAACCAGGATATAGCATGTGTTTATTCGATTTTGTAGATTATGAGTGAGGCAAGTTCTTTGTAACATAAATCCCACACCAGTTAGCCGATCTTTAGTTACATTCTGCATATCTAGTCAACTTCAGAATAATTTCTCCGTCACGTAGTGCACATTTCTTCAAATATAGTTCATCTATATTCTTGGTTGAACTAATGTGATGTACCCTATCCATTGCAGTTATTTTAAATTTTAATTGCCGTGCCTCGCTTGCTTCATGGTGACGCTGTTCTTCTGCAACAGTATTGTAGAAATATTTTATGAAGCAAACAACATAATTTTCACATTTTTAAGTCAAAACCATAATTTTTAATCACCTCTCTACATTGCATTAGTTTTTTATATATTTTATTTAAAACTTCATGTACAAATATACATAGGTATATGTATTAATATGTAACAGTAATACTGATGATGAGCAGGAAATTAACATTATCACTACACAATCTACTGAATAACTACATCATATATAATGGCACTAAAACTAACCTAACACAGCCTACACTCTGCTTTTAAGTATATTGCTACACAAGCACAAAAGTTTTTATAAAATATAATGGTACAAGCTCATAATTGCTTCCACTGCTTCCCCCCACAAGTGAAAACTGTCCACTTTCACCTGGCTATACACAATATCAAAACTTCGTTCATTTAAACATGTTTTCCATGTTAAGTTCATTATACATCAGTAACACAATATAAAAGCACAAAACAACCCATGCACCATCTGACACTATATATAAAAGTAGTACGTAAGCATACCACTACTTGAAAATAGTTAAGAATGCCTCACTATTGTGACAATGGAACATTGTTCATTTAAAATTATGCACAAAATACATTTACATATATAGGTAGACGCATATGGATACATGGACCAAAAATCTCTACTAGTACATCTCCAGTCCATTAATAATGACGCTATTCCTTCCCAACAACACAATCCACACCCTAACCTTTAAATATCCTAAGCTACAAAATCAAAGGTGTTCATATTGCTGAAGTTAGCACGATACAGCGCACATTTCCCCCCCCCCCACACACACAGGGGATGTACCCTGTCACCAACCTCAACAACCAAAACAGTAATATTTATTAACGTATCATAATACGTTTGTAACTTAAGTAATAAGCACAACCATCATAGTATATTAACACCTTAAAAAACGCTACATACATGAACATACACATAAAAGTTTATACAATGTTTCCCTAAACACACACACCTCTGCAGGACAGATTATTTACACCTGCCAGAGATTAACTATATCCTTAATAAACTTTACACTATAAGTACAGGTCTCGTAATAATAATTCCTAAAGGTCAGGTTATGAACAGTTCAAGTTTTATATTTAAAAAACTGTTTGCTACACATTAACCTTGAAAATATATTCGACAATCATATTCACCCCAAATGATCAATTATATGCCTCCTACTGATGTAAATATTATAATATACAGAGCAGCAAACGAATGAAAACCAAGATAGAGGTCATGCCCTTACTGTATCACCGTTACATATATATTTCTTTACATATGCACATTCCTTATATTCGTCCTATAGTAACCCATTAATGCACACACACACACACACACACACACACACACACACACACACACACACACACACACACACACACACACACGTGTACAATTGCACACTACCACCCAGTTTAAACAGAACCACCAAACCAAACCACCAAACCCCCGACACTAATACTCATATAAACCCTCGTGAAACTCTTCTCCCGCGTACTGCCGTACAACAGTTTATTCCTACACATAGTTCTATAAAACTTCGCCGCCTGGATACGACGTCGTACTTCCATATCCCTTCCTCCCTCATGAAAAGCCCACAAGTTATAAATATAATCAAAAGCCACATACACCGCAGCTCGCGCTGCTGTTTCAGTAACCCCACTCAAATCCAATCTCAACACACTCAGTACTGAAGCATTTCTACTACCTGTAACCAGGATTAACGCACGAGCGAGCCATCGCCTCAAACCATCATAACACCCACAGAAGTACAATGCATGAAATGCAGTCTCAACCCCACAAACTCTACAGGCTCAATCCTCCACCTCTTCCAGTGCGAGAAGGGTCGTGTGCTCGTTCACTAATAACGTCGTGCCATCTACATATCTCAATCATTGGATGAACTCTTACTACCCACACTCATCCTACTACCAAAAACAGTCTCTCACCTTCCTATAGAAAGGGTCCTGTACATATGCGAAGAGCATCTGAGAAAATGGATAGCCCTGCCGCTGACCCCTACCCATAGGAAGAACCCCACCTAATCGACCATTAACCTTGAATTCCAGTCATTGCCCCGATATATAATGTATCCACCCATCATCTTATTTCCTTCCCAGACCCCAGTGCACTGCATCCCTTTCTACCGAATCATATGCCCCTTTCCAATCAAGGGCAAATAATGCCCCCTTTCTCCCCGTCTCCTGCAGTGCTCTCAAAAAGCCCACAATAATTGAATGACCCTATAACATGGATCTACCCGGAATGCCATACTGTCCTGGCGTGACTACACGACCCACTACACACTTTATTCTACTGTCCAACACCTTGGCAAATTTTTTATAATCGGCGCACAAAAGGGAAATAGCACAAAACCCACAACCGCTTCCTCGTCCATTAAAACCCTAGTATTTAATTTCCAGTAACCCTTGTATCTCATTGCGAAAGTATCCCACCCCACCTCCGTGAGAACTGTCTGATGATCAGAAAAGGTAGTTGTCACGGTATTAACCGAACGTAACGTAATCGAGGATGTAACATAAATTCTGGCTAGTCAAGGCCCCATAATCCCTTCTTACAAACGTATGGACCGGTATCAACTCATTCATGTAACAAACATCCCTCAATTGTACATCTCGTAACAATTCACTTAACTCCGGCGAATAATGCCCCTCCCCACGTGGGGTCACATCCCTTCCCCTAACCACACAGTTCCAGTCCGCTCCACAAAATTGTGCGGGCAGTGACCTAAGGAAATAAACTAAATCGTCCCTAATGAAAGAATTTTTAATCTGCACATCACTATCCGCAGGCGCATACACACATATGAAACAGACGGGGAAGCCTGCCAAGTACCATCCACACGGAAAACACGACCATCTTCTCCATTTTCACTACGGTGATACACAAACGGGCATAACATACCCACTAAAAGGGCTACACCCAATTTTAAATGAACAGTAGGCATTGCATGTACCACATAACCGGGAATCTCCAGATCTTGTACGTTTTTAAGGTTATGCTCTTGTAAAAATAACTACATCCACCTTACACCTACCAATAAACCCCGCAAACCATCACCTCTTCGCTACCACATCTAGTCCATTAATATTAATGGTGAGAGCTGGTTTGTGGCGTTGGCTGACTCGAACTTTTGCACTTTCAGCCACACTCGTATTGCCACCTTTATCAGGTACCACAATCTCTGGTTTCCTGGTTCCTTTGGCAGTGTGCGATTTAGATCTTACATCCTCAGAACCACCCGCTCTGTCTACCCACAACTTTTTACAGGTGTCTGGGTTGGTGTTAACACATCATCGGAATCTCATATTGTCGCTGCGTGTTTCCAGGCGCACGTGTCCTCAGCTACACACTGGTCACTTGAAGCCACCCGATGCACATCCATATTTACCTCCACCACACTGAGCCCCCCTTCTGGCTCAGCATCCATCACGAGAGTAAGGGGCGGTTCCATTGTCCTCACAGGAGCCTCCACACAAGCCGTGTGGAGGCTCCTCAGGTGTCATCGACACCCCGACCGATCGGGAAGGACATATTTCCTTTAAGACATTTTCCAACTCTTCCAGCTCTGCTTCCCTGGTCTCCTTCCGTACCTGAACCTTAGCATTCGACATTGTAATGCGTTCTTCTGTCGTTTCCTTCTGAAGGTCAGCCGCAACCGCCACACCATTACCCTCCTCAGTGTCTTTGGCCTCACTGCCTTCAGGAAGACGGGCCATGCCCCATGGCCGTGACGCCCTGTCTCCACAAGGCCCGTCCTGATCACACACTGGTGGTTCGTCCTACGAGAACACTCCATAACCATGTGACCATACCCATCGCAAATCTTATAGGTGCGTTGTTGTTCTGCATAGGATACCATCAGCTGCGTTCCGAAATCTGGCAGGACTACGTTGGATGGCACAGGGTACTTCAGAGACATTTTGAGAGAGTACGTCCCCTCAGGCAAACTAGTATACATGCCAGTCATCCACGCTCCCGGTTGCGCCATATGTATCCTACCACAACGATTGAACACTTGCTGTAAGTCATCTTCCGTTGCCACAGAGGGAACATTACGTAGTTTCACCCAAGTGTATCGTTTGGACACATCCACCAGTCGCACTTTGACATCTGAATTCACCTCCATCACGACGTCTTGAAATTTGTCAACCATTTTGTCGTACACTTGAGCAGATAGCAACTTGACAAACAATCGTATAGGCCTATTCCTTGCTACACCGTAGAGATCCGAGTCTGCTATTCAATAGGTGTCTCTAATGATGGTGGGTAGTAGTACATTTGCCACAGTAGTAGCTCTGACAGCACGTCCACCCAAGCCGCTGTCTAGGCTGCGAATAATCTTTGCATTAGTTCAGTCCTCGGCTTATCTACAACTACTGTTTGTTTTGGAGATATTTTTACGTGTGCTTTCGTTTTTTGTGTTCAGAGGCATCTTCCCGACTCCTAATATTACATAATTTGGAATCAGCTGCACAAGATTGTCAATTTGCTTATGCAATATTGCTGTAAGTTTAAAAGACAGGTGTCTCGTAATTGTTCTGTATAGATGTTCTCTGAGTGTTCTATCTGCACCACCTGCCAGGTCAATAGATGCCACAGTCACACTGGCATGGTTCACTCAACATTCAGTAGTTCATGTTTGGCTGGCTCTTCCACCATTTTCTGTGTGGTCTTAGGTGTAGCGGTATGGTACAACTTTTGGTGTGGATGAACAACACTTGGTGTCGCCCAGAGAGATAACATGGGTTACTGGTTCACCCAAAATTTCTAGCAGTGCGGCCATAGATATAGCAGAATTAGATTGTTCAGCACCACTCTGGGTTGTCATTAACAGTGATGTTTTTCATCACTCCACAAAAAAGGCCACTCTAGAGAGGGGTCTGGTGAGTCTCTTTATCCTAGAAACTGGTCTTGTCCTCACCTTATAATAAAGCGTCATGGCCTCCCATTTTCAAGGGGCTGTGTGACCCCTACGGATTTAGCTCTTTATCATAAATACAGTATTAGTGCAACATGATCACAGCGCATATCCTCAAAGATTAAAGGAAAACATTCCGAGCGTGAGTGGTACATGACCTATGTATGGACAGGTAATGTGGCAATGACCAGAGACAAAATGTGAAGGTAAAGGTGGCGGAGAATAACTGTTCCTTGAGTATCTGTAGAGGAATACAACACCACCTCCCTTCTTCGGGAAGAGGGAGGAGCATACCTTGATGCTGGTGAAGGGCATTTGTTCCTAGGAATTAGAGCTCCCCTTCTCTCTCCCCTTTGGATCAGATCTGGTCGCCAGGCTCTGTATGACTCTAAGGGGGTTTAAGATTTCCAGAGACATAAAATGATACAACTTATCCTCTAAATCTAAACGTTGTTGGTTTATGAGCTCAAGCCAAATAGCCAATAGACCAAATTTCACAAAGTTTACCTTGCAGAAAATACAAGTAATAATTCGTAAAACTGAGTATATTTTTAAGACCAAAACAACGACGAAACCATAGTGACAACGTCATGTTTTCACGGTGTTAGGAAGACGGTTAAAAGAAGCTGAGATAAAGCAAGTAAATAAGAAATTTTAAAAGATTATACTGGGTCACATTCAACAAATAAAGGATGATAGCAAGAAAAGAATCGAAGCTAAAGTACAATGTAGGAAGAGAAGATAAAGACCGATAAGTAGGTGAATAGATGGAGAAAAGAAAAATGCGAAAGGCCAGATGAAATCGAGGATGGGCATTAACAGCTGACTGAAGCAGGTAGAGATCAAAGAATGAAAACTTTGAGGAAAGACTGTATTTTTATAAATATATTGCTTCAGGAGCATATCAATACGTGTGGTGTGTGTGTGTGTGTGTGTGTGTGTGTGTGTACTCGCATAATTGTGGTTGCAGGGATAGTCATAGCTCCTGGCCCCGTTTCTTCACTGGCTGCTACTAGATTCACTTCCTGTTCCATGAGCCTTATCATGCCTCTTCTTAAACTTTTGTATGGACCTGCCTTCACTACATCACTCTTCAGACTATTCCACGTCCTGACAACTCTATGACTGAAGAAATACTTCCAAACATCCTGTGACTCGCCCGATTCTTCAACTTCCAATTGTGACACCTCGTGTCTCATCTCTGGAACATCCTGCCTGTCCACCTTGTCAATTCCTTTCAGTATTTTATATGTCGTTATCATGTTCCATCTCTTCTGTCTTCTATTGTCGTTAGGTCGTGTGTGTGTGGCTCTCTCCCCCTCTCATATATACACACGTACATACAATGAACGCGCGCGCGCGGACACACACACACACACACACACACACACACAGGTCAAGAAGTTAGAGAAAGTACAAAGGTTTGCAACAAGGCTAGTCCCAGAGCTCAGGGGAATGTCGTACGAGGAAAGGTTGAGGGAAATCGGACTGACGACACTGGAGGACAGAAGGGTCAGGGGAGACATGATAACGACATACAAGATACTGCGGGGAATAGACAAGATGGACAGAGATAGGATGTTCCAGAGAGGGGACACAGGAACAAGGGGTCACAACTGGAAGCTGAAGACTCAGACGAGTCACAGGGACGTTAGGAAGTATTTCTTCAATCATAGAGTCGTCAGGAAGTGGAATAGCCTAGCAAGTGAAGTAGTGGAGGCAGGAACCATACATAGTTTTAAGAAGAGGTATGATAAAGCTCAGGAAGCAGAAAGAGAGAGGACCTAGTAGCAATCAGTGAAGAGGCGGGGCCAGGAGCCGAGTCTCGACCCCTGCAACCACAATTAGGTGAGTACACACACACACACACACACACACACACACACACACACACACACACACAATGGAACACAGCAACAAGGGGACACAGTTGGAAGTTGAAGACACAGATGAATCACATGTATGTCAGGAAATATTTCCTCAGCCATAGAGTTGTCAGGACGTGGAATAGTTTGGGAAGCGATGTAGTGGAGGCAGGATCTATTCATAGCTTTAAGCAGAGGTATGCTAAAGCTCAAGGTTCAGGGAGTGACCCAGTAGCGACCAGTGAAGAGGCGGGGCCAGGAGCTATGACTCGACCCCTACAACAACTAGGTGAGTACACACACACACACACACACACACACACACACACACACACACACACACACACACAGAGTGCAAAACGAAAGGAGGAATTGGAGGAAATGAAAAAGGAGAGAAGAATAACCCAGGAACAGGTGGAAGGACAAGCACACCCCCCAGAAACACCTGCAGAAGGACTCCAGCCACGACACCCCAAGGCAACTGAACAATCCAAACCAACCATCGCACACCGATCCCTCTGTTCCCACCCCTCGCACCTCGAACCCTACCTCTACAGCAACCCCCTATGGGAGCTCTTCCTTCTCCTCCACTGCAACCCCCCACAGGCCCCCACCAGGGCTCCTGCTCTCCCAACCCCAGTATTTCCCCAGGACCACAGTTACAGTATTAGAACAAGTTGAAGGTTTGGTACACAAATGCAGATGGATTAACGAATAAATATGAGGAATGGCAAGAAAGAATCAATGAGAAGTCCCCAGACATCATAGCAGTTACAGAAACAAAACTCACGGAGACAACAGATGCAATCTTCCCACCAGGATACTAGATCATGAGGAAAGATAGAAGGGGCAGAGGGGGAGGAGGGGTTGCTCTGCTCGTAAAAAACCGATGGAAATTCGAGAAAATGGGAGGCATAGACGAGACAGGAGAAAGGGACTACATAGTAGGTACACTTCAGTCTGGGGAGCACAAGGTGGTCATTGCAGTGATGTATAATCCACCACAGAACTGTAGGATGCCAAGAGAGGAATATGAAGAGAGCAACAGAGCAATGGAGGACACACTTGCTGAGGTGGCAAGAAGAGCTCACTCCAGCAGAGCAAAGTTGCTGGTTATGGGGGATTTCAACCACAGGGAGATTGATTGGGAAAACCTGGAGCCACATGGGGGTCCCGAAACATGGAGAGCCAAGATGGTGGATGTGGTGCTGGAAAACCTCATGCACCAACATGTTAAGGACACTACCAGAGTAAGAGGGGAGGATGAACCAGGAAGATTGGACCTTGTGTTCACCCTGGGCAATTCAAACATTGAGGACATCACATATGAGAGTCCCCTAGAAGCTAGTGACCACGTGGTTCTGTGCTTTGAATACATAGTAGAGTTGCAAGTGGAGAGAGTAACAGGAGTTGAATGGGAAAAGCCTGACTAAAAAAGAGGGAACTACATAGGGTTGAGGAACTTCCTGCAGGAGGTTCCGTGGGACAGAACTGGAAGGAAAGCCAGTAAATGCAAGGAGACAGTGGAAAGGTTTATTCCCAAGGGCAACAGAAACAATGGGAAGACCAGAACGAGCCCTTGGTTTACCCGACGGTGTAAGGAGGCAAAAACAAAGTGCAGTAGAGAATGGAAAAAGTACAGAAGGCAGAGAACACATGAAAATAGGGAGATCAGTCTCAGAGCCAGGAACGAGTATGCACAGGTAAGGAGGGAGGCCCAGCGAGAGTATGAAAATAACATAGCATCGAAAATCAAGACTGACCCGAAACTGTTGTATAGCCACATCAGGAGGAAGACAACAGTCAAAGACCAGGTGATCAGACTGAGGACAGAAAGCGGAGAACTCTCAAGAAATGATCAGGAGGTATGTGAGGAGCTAAACAGGAGATTTAAGGAAGTTTTTACAGTAGAGACAGGAAGGGCTCTGGGAAGACAGCACAGAAGGGAACATCAAGAGGGAATATACCAACAAGTGTTGGATGACATACGAACAACCGAGGAGGAGGTGCAGAAGCTGCTAAGTGACCTTGATACCTCAAAGGCGATGGGACCGGACATCTCCCCATGGGTCCTTAGAGAAGTAGCAGAGATGCTGTGCGTGCCCCTAACCACAATCTTTAACACATCCCTTGAAACTGGGCAACTACCTGAGAAATGGAAGACAGGAAATGTAGTCCCCATATTTAAGAAAGGAAAGAGAAGTGAGGCGGCACTAAACTACAGACCTGTGTCTCTGACATGTATTGTGTGCAAAGTCATGGAGAAGATTATCAGGAGGAGAGTGGTGGAACACCTAGAACGGAACAAGATTATAAATGAAAACCAGCATGGGTTCATTGAAGGCAAATCCTGTGTCACAAACCTTCTGGAGTTTTATGACAAGGTAACAGAAGTAAGACACGAGAGAGAGAGGTGGGTTGATTGCGTTTTCCTAGACTGCAGGAAGGCCTTTCACACAGTTCCCCACAAGAGATTAGTGCAGAAGCTGGAGGATTAGGCGCATATAACAGGGAGGGCACTGCAATGGATCAGGGAATACCTAACAGAGAGGCAACAACGAGTCATGGTACGTGAAGAGGTATCTCAGTGGGCGCCTGTGACGAGCGGGGTCCCACAGGGGTCAGTTCCAGGACCAGTGCTATTTTTGATATATGCGAACGACATGATGGAAGGAATAGACTTTGAAGTGTCCCTATTCGCAGCTGATGAGAAGAATTAAATCTGATGAGGATGAGACAGGACTGCAAAGAGACCTGGACAGGCTGGACATGTGGTTCAGAAACTGGCTTCTCGAATTCAACCCTGCCAAATGCAAAGTCATGAAGATTGGGGAGGGGCAAAGAAGACAGCAGACAGAGTATAGGCTAGGTGGACAAAGACTACAGACCTCACTCAGGGAGAAAGACCCTGGGGTGACCATAACACCGAGCACGTCACCGGAGGCACATATCAACCAAATAACTGCTGCAGCATACGGGCGCCTGGCAAACCTGAGAATAGCGTTCCGATACCTTAATAAGGAATCGTTCAAGACACTGTACACTGTGTATGTTAGGCCCATACTGGAGTATGCAGCACCAGTCTGGAACCCACACCTGGTCAAGCACGTCAAGAAGTTAGAGACAGTACAAAGGTTTGCAACAAGGCTAGCCCCAGAGCTCAGGGGAATGTCGTACGAGGAAAGGTTGAGGGAAATCGGACTGACGACACTGGAGGACAGAAGGGTCAGGGGAGACATGATAACGACATGCAAGATACTGCGGGGAATAGACAAGGTGGACAGAGATAGGATGTTCCAGAGAGGGGACACAGAAACAAGGGATCACAACTGGAAGCTGAAGACTCAGACGAGTCACAGGAACGTTAGGAAGTATTTCTTCAGTCAGAGTATTCAGGAAGTGGAATAGCCTAGCAAGTGAAGTAGTGGAGGCAGGAACCATACATAGTTTTAAGAAGAGGTATGACAAAGCTCAGGAAGCAGAGAGGGAGAGGACCTAGTAGCGATCAGTGAAGAGACAGGGCCAGGAGCTAAGTCTCGACCCCTGCAACCACAATTAGGTGAGTACAATTAGGTGAGTACACACACATTCATTTACATGTTTACATACGTATATACAAATACGCACACTTATATATATACACACACACACTCACTCACTCACTCACTCACTCACTCACTCACTCACTCACTCACTCACTCACTCACTCACTAACATTTACACACTCATGCCCCAATATGCACACATACACGCATGCACACCTGCATGCGCACACATGCATACTCAAACGTGAAAGACTGACTGGATTACAATTGTGTAGAAAAGGTGAATTATCATTGTCAGAGGAACACACTCGATGGGTTCCAGTGCACTAGGCTGTCTTCACAAGGGACAAAGAAATTCCATGGAATCTCATTCTTCCATGCATTTCCTGCGTATGACGGTGCATTGGCCTCCCGTTAACAGTGAAAAAAAAATGTGTACTGCAGACGTGGAACGTGTGTGATGAGCAGTTTTGAGCACCTTCACCAAACATATACAGCGTAAATGAAGAGTTGATGATATGAAGGTTCGAGAGGAATTTATAGTGGTCATTAAGGGCTCTTAATCCACAAAAATGAATATCTTTGTTCCTTAGATCAGCTTGTTTTCAGTTCTACAGGTGATGAATAACCTTTATGGGTTACCTATTCTCCTTGAATATAATATATAACTGAAATGGTCGTGTGACAGGTCCAACGCAGCTGTAAATATCTTTGATAAAACGTTGGATCACAAGCCCAAAAGAAGACGCCATAAAATTTGAGGCCAGCAGCTGGGCAGCTCTCAGGCAACTTGCAAAGCGTGTTGCCTATCAGGCAGGGATAGGCGCATCTGGGGTCAGGCAACTGTTACCCGCCCATCAAGGTGGGGATGGGAAGGAGAGGCAACCTTGATGCTAGAAAAGGGCTCTTGATAAAATGAGTTGAAGCTGCTCTTATCCACAAAACTTGACTACCTCTCATTTTCATGAGGTTTCTAACCCCTACGGGTTAACGTTTCCCAATGATCATAATAACTGTTCGCCTACTAGACATAATCTACCAGTGAATTAAGACTACACATGCTATGTACTTAGTATTGTGATCAAACATTGCTTTACACTCGAGTTGATATTTAGAAACCTGTAAGAAACTAATATACAAGTGATCCTCGGAACTGCAACACTGCGAACCTTTCGGCTTAGTGTAAGTACTCTGCTTCCCCTCTCCAGGACTCAAGTGCAGGTAATGAGTTTCCCAAAATCCCCTCATAAATGTTGCATTGCTCTCACTGTAACAGCATGGCAAGTTCCTAACCATGTGTCTCCACTCTCTCCATACTCACTCCATAATCACTCTTTCACCCTAGATTAACACACACGCTCATCATTCTGTTATGCTCCGTCCACGCAAAATATACAAACTATCTCGACAATCTTTACTTTCTAAATGATGCTTTTTGAAATCCCACAATGTCTTCTAATTCCTACACTCCGAATTCTTTGCGTAATATTCACACTACACATTGCTCTCGAACATTTCTCCAATACCTCCGGCATCCTCCTCGCTCCAGCGTTTAAAACTCACGCCTCGCACTCGTTTAAAATAATTGGTACATTCCACATCTCCTGCCCCCACTCACAAATACCACACACACTGAGAGGAGAGTAGCGAGAGGAGTAATTGAGCTTGGGCCAGTTTGTTTACTTCACTGATCCTCAACTGTTTAGATTTCATTGCCAGTAAACCTTCATTAGTGATCTATTTTAGTGTGCACCTGACTTGCTTGCCTATTTAAGTGATTTCATAACTCTAGTACCTCCTCAGGAGGATTATTAATTAAACTTTATATATATACATATATATTTATATATGCAGCCCCCAGCCTCTTCGCTGGTCGCTACTAGTTCCATTCTCTGCTCCATGAGCTTTGTCGTATCTCTTCTTATAGGTATGTATGGATCCTGCCTCCATTGCATCGCTCTCCAGATTTTCACTCCCTGACAACTCTATGGCTGAAGAAATACCTCTTAACATCCCTGTGACTCTTCTGAGTTTTTAACTTCCAGCTTTGTCCCATCTCAGAGACATCCTGCTTCTATCCTCCCTGTCAATTCCTCTCAATATTTTATGTCATTAACATGTCCCCCTATCCCTCCTGTCCTCCAGCGTCATCGTCAGTGTGATTTCCCTTTACCTCTCCTCGCAGGACATACTCCTTGCCTCCGGGAGAAGTCTTATTGCAAACCTTTGCCTTTTCTCTAATTTCTTGATGAGCTTGACCAGGTGTGGGTTCCCTACTGGTGCCGCATACTCTAATATGGGCTTGACGTACACAGTGTACTGAGTTTTGAATGATTCCTTACTCAGGTGTCGAAACGATGTGTGCCTCAGGAGTTGTGCTCGGTATTATACTCGCCCCAAGATCCGTTTCCTTGAGTGAGGTTTGCAGTCTTTGTCCCCTAGCCTGTACTCGGCGGTCTTTTGCACCTTCTCAGATTTTCATGACTTCATTTCGTGGAGTAAAACTCAAGGAACCATTTGTTGGACCAGGCTTGCAGCCTGTCCCGATCCCTTTGTAGTCCCACTTGATCCTCATCCACTTGAATTCTTTCCATTAGCTTCACATCGTCTGCAAACAGGAACACCTCTGAATCTATCCCTTTCGTCACGTCATACACATATACCAGAAACAGCATCGGCCCAAGGACTGACCCTTGTGGAACTCAGTTCGTCACAGGCGCCCACTCTGACACCTCGTCACGTACCATCACTGGTTGTTTCCTTCCTGTCAGTTATTCATCGATCCATTGTAATGCCTTTCCTGATATTTCTGTCTGCTCCTCTAGCTTTTGCACTAATCTCCTTCAGTGCCATTTTCAGTACGCTGTAAATTCGTAATGGACGACTGCAACTAAATTCCTTATAATCTGGACAGGATTCGAACCTGATGCTACGTACGTACAAAACCTACACTCTTCCGTAGGACCGTGATGGTTACTATAGATAGGTAACACTTTTTTCAGAAGTTAGTATCGTTCTTTGCGACGTAAAAAGAGCTTGATATTTCTTTTGAAAAAAAAAAAAATAAGCGCCCTGAAATATGGTAAACAACAATCCTTGTTTCGTCTCGATTACAAACTCCTCAAAGTTTACTTTATTGCTGTGAAAATTCGCATCAATAATACAAAAAAGCAGTCATTACAAAGCGGTCTCCATGCTATATTTAAAAATGGTTTATATTTAAGGAATAATCTACAAACACTTACCATGCCATTTTACCAGAAAAGTGCTGTATGTTATCTGCTGAACTATTCAGACATTTTGCGAATGCTCATAATTGTGAATGAATCTCGATAAACTAGTTTTTTTGGACTAAACTCACTAACGCTTCCCTCCTCCCACCACTTATGCAGTTTGTCCAGCTTGAAGAATATTGAATATTTATCCAGCTTGACCTGGTGTAAGGATCTCGATTCAAAGAATTTGAACTCTCCATCTACCTTAGATCAAATTTGATTGCCACCATGTTAGTATAATTATCCATGATGAATATCGAATCTTTCCAGAAGTGAGGAGTATCGAACAGCTGCCTTGGATGGAGAGAAAAGAATTTTGGCAAAGTCTTAAGACTGTCAAATATATCTCCGTTATAAGGCTTATCAAATGTTTCTCCAGTCTAAGAAATAATGAATATGTATCCGGAATTTCGGATTGAGAGTTCGAGAATTTTTCTAGTCAAATCTCCTCCAGAGAGAATCCTCGATGCCCTTCATGGACTCTTGATCCATGGAATTGAACCTGACTTCCCCTTCATTGGATAGATTTTGTTTCCCATTTCTCCAGGTGCTGTTGGCACTCTGGATATAGCGCTTCCCTCTTCCCCATCCCCCATGAATGCAATAATATAATTGTAGTTTTAGCCGCGTGGAATATTTCTCGAATATTTGAGTACAATATAATTTCTCCAGTTTAAATATCTATTTGTATTTTCTGATGGAATATAAAGTGTAATACTGTGATTTCTTTCCTTCATATTTAATATTAAGTAAATGTTCACAAGAAAGTAGTAACAGCTGTATGGAATGGAAATTATCAAATATTATTCTTGAGTGAAGAATCATATTTTTTTCAGATTTTAAATGTTAGTATAAAGCAATTTTCATTGCTGGTGGTTGACTCTTCATCCAAAAATTTCGAGGTGTCATCCCCTTCCTAGACTCTGTAAAACTTGTTAGTTTAGCGTATCTCCGTAATTTAAATAATAAAAAATGTCAAATTAATATTTGTCGTTTCTGAGAGAATAGACAAAAAATATGCAGATAGGAATATCGAGAATTTTCTTCAGCCAAAAAATACGGAATTCGAAAAAAATAAAAACGATTTGTAGTTCCCATCAAATATTTTCTTTGCCGTTTTAGTTTTATACGACACATCTGTTGTGTGAAGCTTGACTCGTCTCGTTCTGTTTGAGAAGTTTTATAAACCACACGAGATTGTGCTTAATATTTTCACTGTTATGATGTACTTTTAGGAAGTTTTCATAGCTCGTTTTCTATTATAGAAAACATTTATACTTTTTTTCTCTATTTTATCCAAAAATTAATCTTTTTACTTTTTTTAAAACTTTTTACATTGTTTTCTGTTTATATGCCATTTAACAACTCGTTTAAAGTTTTCAAAGATTATTCACTCATTATCAATTACACAACTAATATTTTTCCTTATGCAAACTTTCGACAGTTTCTTTTCAGTTTTCTAGAAGCGTTGCACATCTTGCTTTCTATTACAGAAAACTCGCACAACTCTAAAAGTGTTGATGTTTTTAATACTTAAAGTAACGTTCATGGAAGGTCCTCGACGCTGGTAAAGGCCTCTTTTTCCAAACATTTGGAACTACTGTTCCATTCCTTGGATCGAATCTTATAGCCCTACATTGAGATGAGTTTGGGGCTCCATTAAATTAATAAAATAAATACGAATGGTTTTCTATTTTACAAAACATAACTTTCTCGTGAATATTGAATTGGTTTTCCTCGTTATCGAAGCCGTTCTCTTCAAGGCTGATATCACTGGTAGTTTATTTCATCACTAGAGTACCTTCACTCTTAATTCGAGGAAATGGGGCTACCCTCCCTTTTCTCGGATCATGCTTCATTGTTTCCCATTCCTCGGGGGCTGTTTTACTCTTTAACGTTTTGCGTTTACCTTTTGAATGTATGGAAACCCTGTGCAAAGTTGTTCCTATTTTCTTCTTCTGAAGGAACTGTTCTCTTCATTGTTAAGACAGTTTGCTTCATCATGAACAGTTTATTTCTGTACTTGGAGAGTGTTTCTATGCTTGCGTCATGTTTATAAATGTCGATTTTTTTTAATGTCGCAGTTTAATCTTGTCTAGATCATCATCAAGAGTGTTTGCTTCATCTGTGAAGCAATATGCCTTGTCCTAGAGAGTAATTTGTCCTTGAGAGTTTACTTCACCTTTGAGAACATTTACATCTTCGTTGAGAGTGTTTGCTTCATTGTTAAAGCAGTTTACTTCGTCGCTTAAATTTACTAATATGAAGAGGCAATTTTCACCAGCATTTACAGTGGTATACATATTAAGTATCTTCGAGGTCACGCTCACGAGTTTCATTTGACTGAAAAAATATTGCAACACAAAGCTTTCATTATTTCTTAATAAACTGCTGCAGTAGAAAGTACTCTTATTTAATTGCTTATTGTTTTGAGATATCACACACCTGCATTTATTATATATATTATGCAAATACCGCAAACCAAGCGATACTCTCCCCGTAGTTCTTTGGCATCTTTATGTATATATATATATTATATATATATATTTATATATATATATATATTTATATATATATATATATATATATATATATATATATATATATATATATATATATATGCGCAAAATAACCACTGTGAAAGGATAGAGAAATTCCAAGAGCTTTCGTGACTACTCACATTATCAAGGAACATTGTTCCTTGTTAATGTGAGTAGTCACGAAAGCTCTTGGAATTTCTCTATTCTTTCACAGTGGTTGTTGTGCATATTATATATATTAATAAAGGGGATATTAATAAGGTCTTGAGGATGTCTCTCCAAGAGAGAACCCGCAGTAATGGATTTAAATTAGATAAGTTTAGATTTAGAAAGGACATAGGAAAGTATTGGTTTGGAAATAGGGTAGATGATGAGTGGAACAGTCTACCTAGTTGGGTTATTGAGGCTGGGACTTTGGGTAGTTTCAAATCTAGGTTGGATAAGTACATGAGTGGGAGGGGTTGGATTTCAGTGGGACTTTCACATCAGAGCTTATTTCTTGGGTGGCATTGAAAACTGGGTTGGGCAAATGTTTGTTAGTGGGATGAATTGTAAAGGACCTGCCTAGTATTCGCCAGCAGGCCTCCTGCAGTGTTCCTCCTTTCTTATGTTCTTATGTTCTTATATATATTTATATATATATATATATTTATATATATATATATATATATATATATATTTATATATATATATATATATATATATATATATATATATATATATATATATATATAATTATATATATATATATATATATATATATATATATATATATATATATATATATATATAATATATATATATATATATATATATATATATATATAATATATATATATATATAATATATATATATATATAATATATATATATATATATATATATATATATATATATATATATATATATAATTATATATATATATATATAATTATATATATATATATATAATTATATATATATATATATATATATAATTATATATATATATATATATATAATTATATATATATATATATATATATAATTATATATATATATAATTATATATATATATATATAATTATATATATATATATATATATAATTATATATATATATATTATATATAATTATATATATATATATATATATATATATATATAATTATATATAATATATATATATATAATTATATATATATATAATTATATATATATATATATATATATATATATATATATATATATATATATATATATATATATATATATATATATATATAATTATATATATATATATATATATAATTATATATATATAATGAGAGAGAGAGAGAGATACCCACACTTTGTGTGTGTGTGTAATATGTAGTACTGACGTTGAGTTCATCATTGAAGTTTCTAAATATATGATATATAATGCCCGGGTAAGTTTTAAATCCGATAAAATTGCCTTCACAAATTTTAAATTGGCTTTTTATGAAGTTTTTTTTAACTTGCACCGTATATCCAGTTTACATGTGCCTCCCAGCGGTCTTTAGCCAGTGCGCGGGTATTAAAGAGATTAGTCTAAGCGGAGGTGCACCATAAAATATCTGCCGTTGACTGGTCAAGTTTGATTTAATTTATGTATCTCAGATACGTCAATTCGTGCGACTGTACCGGGTCGATTTATGCTTTTATCAGGCCCAGTTATACTGCTTTTGCCATGTCCGCTACCATGGCCTGACCATGGCTACTCTTGTTTGTTGCCTATCCACATTTATTAACCATGCGGATCTACCAGTTACATTTACGTATAGCCTTACAGAGTACAATTAGGTAACGTTACCTAGTTCATTTCTTTTTAACTTTCATCTTCTAAAAAATCTCATGACAGTTAAAACGTGTATTAAGTAAGAAAACAAAAATCCCACATTGTATATTAGCTTGTCGGTACTGTATGCCATTAGTGGGATGTAACAAAAATATATTGAATACCATGGACGTGTTTTATTATTGGGATATTTGAGAAAATCAAGCTGTCGACATTTTTTTATTAAAAGACTTTACATACACGACGTTTCACTAAAGTGTGTGCTTTATTTGATTAAGCTCTCACTTCTTCAAAGAGTCGTCCAATAAAGCTTCATTGTTTTTGTTTCAAACCATTGAAAGTTCAGTATAGTAACATTTCTCGCTCCAGTTATTATTTGATGATACAGAAATGTGTTCTCAGGGTTGTTAATAAAATGGATTGCAGACACATCCCGCGAGTTACATATAGGATTTAAAATGGACCAAAGACTTATGATACGTCATCCATATATTTTAAAAAAATTAGGCAGTTGCAAACATTTCTTTTCATTAATGGGAGATAAGTGGCTCATTTTATTTGGTTTCTTTTTGATTCGCTATATCGTAATGGCACCATTGAGATATTCGAATATAAAAACTTGCATTTATAATGTGTGTGGCATGTGTTTTTTTTCAATGTGCATGTAGAAATCCATCTAGTTGGGTTAATCTTATTAGGCCGGAATTGTACAGTATGGAAAACAATGGATAGTCAGTTTTCGTACTGAATTATAAGCATTCCCAGAATTCAGTACTAGTATATCTCTTCTTCTTTCACCCAATAGTTTGAGGTCAACAAATTGCAATTCACGTTATATTTTATTACAGTTAAGTAACTGTCAAAAACTGATAGCTGTAAATGAGGAATCGGTGGTTGGGGATCAGTTGTACAGTACATTATTCTCTCCTACAATTCGTTGTTGCCGTAACTAAACAGACCCACTCAGAAAAATAAAGTTTTAATTGAAAATACATATAATTCTAATATAATCATTTGTAGTTAAAAATATAGGTATGTTTTTTTTTTGTTAAAAATAGTGATACAGTATTTTGAATGTGCTGTTAGTTTCTCGCAAAGTTTCCTTGAAGACCCTTGAAATTATCTACCGTTGTTTAATGTAAAGAAATGCTTGTGCTTTTTATCTTATTGATAAAAACAGATATCCCTCCCTTATATTATCATGCTATTGCATATATTTATCATTTTAGTTTGTTAAATTAAGCACTTACTGGTTTTCCGTCTTTGTTCCAAACTTTAACTCTGAAAATAATTTTGCTACATTCCTTTCAATTTAAAAAAAAAAAAATATGCAGATATCATACTGAAGTCATATTTTAATATTTTTTTCCTTGTAAATGTTGTATACAGTTCCATAAACATATTTCCATCCATATACATTATATCTATTTTAATGTTTGACAACACTGTATAAGCATCTCTTTAATACTTGTTTTTCTGGCGATAACCTCTTCAATATCTTTATTTTCACCTGTTACACTTACAATCTTATTTCGCCTATAATTGTAATATGACCTATTTCCACTTGCATTCAATTAGCATTACATTAAATTTCTAAAATTTTATCACAGACTTTGTTTTTCAAAGAGCCCTATATAAATTTTCATCCGATTTCTATTATATGACTTTTATCGCCAGTAAAATCCATCATCTATTGTCTCCTTATTTTCTCAAACTTTCATAATCGTCATAGTCAATTCGACTTTCTGCTTTGCATTAAACTTTGGATCATATAATTTATTGTTCTAGCTGGTTATTTGTATATAAAAATTTTAAATATCGGAGCTTAACCCGTGAGGTTTATGCAACGTATGTGGAAGAAGATATTAGGAGTCATGTTTGATATGAGGAAGGCGAGGGGTAGCTCTAACTCCTTGGATCATAAATATTTCATCAGTATCATTGCAGGTTCTTTGGAAAAAGCAATGATTTTCCAGGGAACCATCAGCTGGCTGCATCATGAGAATTATTTCCCATTTCCAGCATTTATACCTTTTATACAAAAAATAACGTTAAGTCCATTGCAAGATTTTTTTTTCATTCCCTGTATATCAAACATTTTGTTACAGCCTTTTATTAACTAGAGATTTTTTTTATTTTTTTGTTAGACCAATTAGGCAAATCCCATCCTCGTAGTACATTTTTCGTTAATACATCATAAACACTAAGCAAGTTTGTGTTAAAGACTCTGCAGATATGAAGTCATTTTTTAAAACAAACACTAGTTTTGCTTATCTCCAAACATCTTACTCGCTTTTCCTATACTCTTTCATGGGATTTTTTTATTCAGTCTGTTGCACTTGCTGTGTTCTGCTTACTAGGGTTCAGCTACAGTTACTTAGCTCCGATTCATCAATTGGTTCAGTTTATTTTGAACTTATGTCCTGTCGTATCTACTCGTGAAACTGTATTTTATATACCTTGGCTCTTTCGCTATTTGGTTCCCCTTTCTTAGTTATTTTGGAGATGTTTCCTTTAACATTCCTTTGGATCATTTGGTAGGTTTGTTTCCTTTCTAATAGTGTCGTTCTTCCTTATATTTTGTGCAGTACTTACTTGTCTATTTCGTCAGTATCCTTGATTATACTGCAAATCCTCATAGTTCATTTCTTCAGTTTTGGGGTCAAGAAACAACCTGCACTTCTCTTGCTAAAGTGAAGGGTGCCACGCTGGGGCTTTGTACTCGAGAATTGATCTTACATATTCAGTGTACCATGTACTGACTTGTACCTTGTTCTCTCTTTTATGTTGCTACTCTCCTTGTCATTCGCAATGGATTGTTTCCTGCCTACTAAATGCTTTATATCTAGCATCTTCCCCCCCCCCCTCAAAATCATAACTTTGAATACGTTAAAATAGAATTTAAACCGATATTTTAATCTATTCTGCAGTGTCTTATATTTTTTCATTATCCTCTTGCTATATCTAGCAGAAGTCCTCTATAAATTTGTTTTATCTTGACATCAAATTTATCAAAAAGAGGACTCTACATATTACTTCTTTACTCTAATTATAAATCCCTCACCATCGCACTGCTTTTATTTTTTTGGGGTACTTTCTTTTTCTAATGAATAATACTCCTATTCATTTTCCTAATTTCGATGATCAGTCTCCCATAGAGTATGATCTCAAAGTTTCTATCAGTCTAGAAAAAGGCAATCTACTTATATTTCACTGATTTGCCTAATTTATCAGAAAAATATATTAAATTTATAAGGTAAGATTTGCTGCCTCTACGTCCATAGCAGTATGACCCCTTGTGAATTTAACGCTTCACAGTGACTATTGCAATAATCGGCATCCATTATGTCTCTTTAGTCAAGATATTCTACTGACCTCTTTCTTATCACTTTCTCCATCACCTGCATTATAAGCATGTCAGGGATACTTGTCTTTTGTTTAGGGCCTTGTCTATCTTTTTTTGTTTGGTTAATGATACAACACTGGTTGTCTCCAGTGTCTTGCTGAGCATTTATAAAAGTACATTACTTAGGAATTCAGTTCCCATGTGTGTGCTCGTCTATTTGTACTAGCCCTTTTGTATTCGTCTATTTTTACTTGCTAGGGTCAAGTCTCGGCTCCACGCCCTGCTTTTTAGTTTTCCACATGCTGATTGAACTAGCTCTTAGCCTCGTGAGAAATATCATACCTGACCTTAAAATTATGTATGGAATCTGCTCCCATTATTTCTTCGTCCAGGTCATTCTAAATTCTGACCACTCTCAGGATGAAAAAATATTTTCTGATATCCTTGTGATTTTTCTTCGTCTTTAAGCTAGGAATGTGCTGTTGTATACCTATTACCTGTCCCTCTAATGTAGTCAGGTTAAGTTATTTTGCTTCTACTAATAGCTCATTTTCTTTACCTCTGGGACTAGTCTCTTTACATCCCTTTGCACTTTTTCCATTTTCTTACCATGCTTAATCAAGTGAAGGTTTTCTGCTGGTGCCGCACGCTCCAAGCTGGACATGACGTACGCATGTTGGACATTCAGTGTTTCTTTAAGAATGATGATAGCTAGTCTTAGATCTGCCTATTGAGCATTCTCTTCAATGGTGATATGCTTGGCACTATATTCGCCCCTAGGTCTTGCTCCTTGAGTGAGGTTGGCAGCCAACGTGTCTGATCCAGCCTGCACTCTGTTCAGGTCCGACTGCAGCCTCTTTATCCTCTTCGACTTTTACTATGTACATTAATTTTACGTCATCTGCAAGTTAAGATACTTGCAGATGACATCACTTATTTATATCAGAGACATTACGGATTCTAATACCGATCGCTGCAGAAACACGCTTGTTGCACTTTTTGATTCAGTATCTCTATTCAGACATTTTTTTTCTCTTCTCAGGTAATCTTTGATCCCACTGTTACTCCTATCTACTCTTAAGTTATTGCCTCAGTTTTGTGTAAGTTATGGTATCAAATGTTGTTTTGCTGTCCAGGAATATACTATCAATTCATCCCTTTCTCTCCTTCCTCATTTATGTTGCTTGGTCAGGGAACTCTAGCTCCTATAAGATATGCCATCTCTAAATCCGCGCTGGCTATTATTTATGAAGCCACTTCTCTCCAATTGCTTCACCACTCTCCTTCGGATTATCTTCGCCATTACCATACATAGTATGCATGTCAGTAATTCTGGTCTGTAGTTTAATATTTCCTATTTCGTTAATTAATAAAATATTGAGACTACATTTACTGTCTAACAGATCTCTTGGCAGCTGCTCCCTCTTGCAAATTCCATGATGACACTGTCAGGTTGCTTTACCATTGATCTATACAGCTCGGTCAAAAGTCCTTTTTTGATATCTTCCTTTCCCTCCTTGAGAACACCTGCCTTTTTCAGTTTTAAGTAATTGTGTGACTGTGAAGCAGTATCGATTCAGTCTTGGTTTTTGCTGCAATGTCATTCTTAGAATGCCTCTCAGTTTCTCTTTTCTCTCTTGCATAATCGTTTCTCGCTCATCGGACAAGTGATCTATTTTCTGTCCTTCATTCATATTTTTCCCATGCTCTGATTTTTTTTTGTTTCCACCACGAGTTCTTCGTTTGAATAATTCCACTGTTCACTTAAGAAGTTCGCCTCTGCTCCCTGGCACTTTCTGGATAGGTACGTTATCTCATTTGATCACTCTCCTTCCGATTCCCCTTTCTCACTGTATTCATTAATTTTCTCATCCCTTCAAATTTTCCTCTTTTGCATCTGGTTTCTCCCATCTCGCATGTATTATTGTTCCTTTAATGTTTACATCCACTAATCTTTAAAAATTCAGTACTGTATGTTCACTAGCACTCAGAGGTCTCTCATGTTATATTTCACCTATCAGAAGGACTTGTGGTAAATACTAGTTCCAGTCTTGCTGACTCATCCTTCCCCCCCCCCCTCTCTCTCTCTTCGCGTGTCCTTGACATGCTGACACACAAAGATTTCCATCATGACCTCATCGTCATGGACCCCTCATTTCTTGTCCCTCAGTCTAATTCTTTGTGCATAAAATATCCCTTGGGTTAGCCGTATTTTTTTTGTTTTTGCTGC
Source organism: Cherax quadricarinatus (assembly GCF_038502225.1). Taxonomy (NCBI): domain Eukaryota; kingdom Metazoa; phylum Arthropoda; class Malacostraca; order Decapoda; family Parastacidae; genus Cherax; species Cherax quadricarinatus. The sequence goes on along the minus strand of NC_091325.1, from coordinate 10,670,555 downwards.
TTCCGGTATGGTGTAAACCATTGCTGTGTTTTTTCCAGTTCCAGCCATCTTGCTCGGTCAAATAAACATAATTCACTATACCCTTTCACTGTTTTTGTGCAGTAATTTTACAATATAGATACGTCTTCTCCATATTAATTTATCTAAGAAATTAATTTTCTTACTCATATACATTTATGGGGATCTAATCTCATTGCTTCTTCCTCAGACTCTGTATGACCCATACGAATTTGGAGCCTACCGATGAAAATGTTGATGATGATACTAGTAACTAGTAACCATTTCTCAACTTAATATGACGGTTTGTTCCAATATTTAAAGAAAACATTGTCTTATCACTATTCGTGAATTTATACTCTAGTTAATTCTTGGTGACTTGTTTAACTCGTGTAGATTATTCAGCGGGAGGTTCGATCCTGTCTGCTAATTCCTGGGTATATAATTATGCTCAATTCCTTTCAGAAAATGTCTTTCTCCTTTGTACTGGTTTCTGGTATTATACTTTTTTCTTTATTCGGTTTTCTGGTGATATACTTTTTTATTCCCTCGAACCTAACCTTCCCCAAGACCGTTGTCTTTATCATGTGTTTCTCTTTGTCTCGTGAAATAATTTTTTCTCCATCGTAATATTGTTTTATTCTTCTGCTCCATATATTGTAGTTTCTAAATCCGTTTTCCTGAGGTGCTCAGTAGAATACTTTAATTAGTCTCATTAAAAAAATCATCCTTCTCATTCTGTTCTTTAATTTTGTGATTATTATATTAGAGTAAATATTTAAGATTTTTCTCATCGGAGACCAAACCATTTTATAATTTGCAGGTGTAGCTGTCCAGATCGTGATCTTTTCTCTGGTTGTTTGTCCAGTGTTGTGACATCACTTGTTAGTGAGACAGGCACATATTCAATGACTCTCTTTTTTGTGTGTGTAAGATTTATCAATTAGCTTTTTTGTAATACTGGTCTCGAAAATAATCCATTGCGGATAACTTTGATGTTTTGCTCTCTGTCAAAAGTCATGGTGTTGTCTCATCTGGATCTTAAGATTCATTAATATCAGTGACGAGCTCTGTTTCTCTTCTTGAACGGATTTCGTCTCATTTTACTTCTGGATGTTTATGTCTACCGCATATAATTTCTTTGATTCTGCGATTTTTATCGTCAACTGTATTCGTTGTATTATATTTTTCCTACTTGTGCTGGTGTGCTTGCATGCGTGAGTGCTCGCTTAGGTACATGCATTTGTGAGCAGTGATGTATATTTGTTTTAGGTATGTGTGTGTATTGTGTTCATTGTACGTATATGTATGTGTTTGTGATATTAACAGAAATGTACAAAGTAAGAGATTTGGTACACTCACACGGATTTACAGATTTGTCTCTTTTCAGCATACTAATGTCTGGATTAAGAAGGTACACAAAAAACCACAAATGCTTTTCATTCTAAATTTCACTCATAATAAATAGAATCCCTAAAGGCACAAATACACATTGTTTAGAGTTCACACAGGAGGTTTTCTACAGCCATCCTTTAGTCATGAGGGCAGATGAGGTCGTTGCCCATGGTGGGTCATCATGGGTCGCCACTTGTTCAGTGTCTACTTGCAATACTAAACTTTTTCACCGCGAGCGCGGGCAGCATCTTCAGCAGCGGCGAATTCGATCTGGCGCAGCACGTAGTCGGGGACAGGGTGTGGGAACTCTGGAGCCACTGGGAGGAAAGGAGACTCTGGCTTATAGCCGTTCTCGTCGGCCACGAACTTCAGAGTCACTTTCACTCCCTCAGGAGATGTGAAGCTGAAAAAATGATGTTCACATTTATGTTGTACTAATTCATCCCTGAATTTGCATTACTATCGAGAATGTCATCGTAAACAAATACTATCAATAGATGTACTTACGAGTATTGTCCTGCTTTGCCGATTGCGCCCTGAGCTACTGGTGAGCCGGACTGAGAGAGAACGATGCCGTTGCTAGTCTCTACTTCAAAGTTGTACCTTCCATCGTCCTCGGTAATGCGATCATCCCTCAAGATAGTTGCTGTTTTGTCTGGTGAGTCTGGGCGAGGTGCTGAAGCGGCCAGGGCGACCAAGGCGGCAAAGATTACCTGAGAAAACCAGCGCTTCACTAATAAATCATCTAAATAAAGATGCACAGACATGCATTGGAACATAAAACTATTGTACTCCTAATGAAATGCAATAGCACACGCCTTAGTGTTGGAATAGGTTTCGTCTACAATAACTTTATTGCCACTAGCGCTACCAAGTCTTTCTCTGGTAGTATCAGTCAGTTGATAACCACTAGCTTTCGTATTCTATGAAGCCTTCCATGACTAACATTGGTCTACCAATGCTCATGAAAATATAAACGTACGTTGCTTATTTACTGACGTACCATCAATTGCACCAAAGGTCATCCTTTAATAGTCGCTAAACCAGCGATTAGCACTACGTTAATAGTCGTCCTGTTGTGTGGTCAGTGATAGTGGATGCAGTCAGCGCGACTCATAACATTATATCTCTTATCAACATTGTCACCTACAGCAGTACTTAAAATGTCATTACGTGCAGCAGTATCGTATACGGAAAAAAATGCACCCTTAACAGATCTTGCACTCTCATTTTAAAGTGTCTTGATCACTGCCACCCCTAATGAATATTATCTGGTTAATGTGAAAGTGGAACACAAGTTTGAAAACGAAGCAGTATATTTCCTTGACTCGAAATTGACGTTCACTCACCCTTTTTTTCTTAAGATGCTTTATTGATGGCTTCTCTTTACATGAGCATGTTTCATCTTTGCTTATTTTTCACCCTGTATGTAAATACACACAAAATGCACGAGAAAGCTTGAAAGGTATAAATATGAGTAATTCTGCGTTCACACTCCTCTAAAAAATATTCAGCTGTCCACTGCATCCTCTCACTACATAAAAGCAACCTAGCTTCAGGATCCCCAAGAACAGGCAACAGCATCCAAGAACCGGCAACAAACCTGTGGCCATGCTTCTCTTTACATTACTCTTCTGTCAGCCCTACCACATGCTTTTTTACCGACCCCAGAACTGCATTTTTTGTACCTGCTGTGCCCTGTTTTATATGTACCTCGAACCTTGTTTTACCTTGTACCTTCATGTCGAATTCAATTACTATTTCAATTAATTGGAAAACATTTAAATCAAATTTAGGCTATAGCTCAAGACCTCGATTACTCTGTAACCTTTTGAATGATTCAGAAATTTACAAAATAAGTTTTCGCAATGTTGCTCGGCCAAGGGCTAGGCGGGAGGGGGAAAAAGGGGGATAGCAATCAACACAGCTGCTAGAGGAGCTAGTTTTCTTGGTGATTTTAATTCCCTATCATTAGTGATTAAATCGGACTTTAGATGAATATTCATCAGTAACAATTATGAGCATAAATCTAAGAGAAAATGATGTTAAGATTCAAAAACAGTAAACTGCAGTTTATCGAGGTCAGTTTTTTATTTATTCATTCCCGAAAGTGATGAATAAGCAGCAAAATATAATTTTTTCGTCATAAGTATTTTTCGTGCATATATTTGTCTCAAAAACACCTTGATTAATCAAGAACATAGCACAAACTTCTTTTGAGAATCCAGCAGCAAGACCAAGAGAATAAATCTACTCCTTTGAAATACACGTCAGTTGAAACTAATTTACTCACCGCTATCTCACGAGCAAGCCAAAGTAATAATGGCTTTTGAAAGCACCCCACTAGATAAAATAAGCATCAGGAGATTTAACGGACACCTTCCATGAGTTGGTGGTAACGAGTCCCCAAGCGGAGTGACCACAACATTTATGCTCGTAGAGACAAGGTACAAGAGACAAAGGATACCTGTTTTAAGATGCTTAGAGAGACTCCTACTAGGAGACACACACACACACACACACACACACACACACACACACACACACACACACACACACACACACACACACACACACACACACACACGTTAATACATGGATAGCTCCATGTTTGAATATAGAGACTCGAGATCACGTAAAGACATGAGAGATATCTCAAAATAAATTCGTAGAAATACGTTAACTAAAAACAGAGAAGTCTAAACTTTATGACACAGACATCTTCATGTTAAAACAGAGAGACATCTCGATGTTCAGACATGGAAAGATATCTCCACGTTAAAATATGGCGAGATATCTCCAAGTTAAAACAGAGAGACATCTCGATATTAAGACATGAAGCTACATCTTCAAATTAAGACATGGAGTTATATCTCCACTTGTTTTTAATGAAGAGACACCACTTTAGAACATAGATTTGTCTACGATAAAACATGGAGATTTTTCATCCG
>NC_091325.1:10543712-10656212 GCF_038502225.1 Cherax quadricarinatus | reverse complement strand
AGCATAACTTTTTCTTATTCCCCTTTCAATCGTTAAATTACCTTCATGTCATCAGCAAACAATAAGCCCAATGCAGTCCCTGATGGCTGATTATGTATGCATTTTAATCCTGGTAATTGACTTATTGATTGATCCATGGGGGATCACTATTAGATCCACTCGTAATCTATTCTCATTCCAAAATTTTTTCTCTAATTACTGTGTGCGCGCGCGCACGTGTTCACTTATATGTACTCGCGTAATTGCCGGGATTGAGTCCTAGCTCCTGACCCCACCCATCAACTTGTCACTTGCCAGATTCTCTCCCTTTTTGCCTCTTGGGGTCCATCTCTCCTCTTCGAACTAGGTATGTAGCTGGTCTCTAACACTTCAATAAGATCATTTCTTTTCCCGACAACTCTGAGACTACAGAAATATTTCCAGGCATCAATGCTGTTCACTCGACTCTTTAACTTCCACTTATTTCTCATCTTTCAAATAGCTTGTCCCTGTCAACCCTATGAATTCATTTGAGTATTTTGCTTGTTATCATGTCTTCCCTGGTTCTTCTGTCCTCCAATATCGTTATTCATTTTTCCTTTTATATAAAGGCTTTTAAATTTTGGATTCCTTACTCCAAGACGGGCTAGACACATTTTGTATTAAGGGCACAGAATTACTCTTTGTTGAGATTCCAGAAGTTAGTGTGTATTTTCTTCGTGTTTTTGTTTATATTTTTATATATTTTGAATTCGTACATTGATTATTGTGTACTACTAGAATAATTTCCGTTTCTTAAGTTATTTGAGAAATAAGACATAAATAGACATTTCAGATTAAAATTAAATATTTTCATTTCTTACAAAGTGAATAAATGCAATCTTTCAGTTGCAGTATGTGATCTGTTGGTTCTTGAATCAGTGAAGTTATTTTCTAAAATCGTTTGTGTTTCAAACGTGGGTGGAACATCTACATATGAATTTCTCTTTCTTGAAAGATTATTAAAGAACCATTTGGAGTTATTTTTTAAGTTTGTGATTATTATTATATACTATGTGATTATTAAAAAAAATCCAGTTAAACTTTTCACACAACTCGATGATAAATATAACTGTTAATTTCTCCAGTTAAAATGAAGATGCTCTGAAAGTTGATCTCATGAGCCCTGACAAAACTAACACATAACTCTGAAGTGCCTGGAATTGATCTGCTTATTTAAAATGGATTTATTTTCAGCGAGAGTGAAAGAAAAAGAGAGGAGAGGAGAGAAGTGTAGGGAATGTGAGGTCGTGAGGTTCAGGTCCCCGGGACATAGAGAGGGTGTGCGAAGGTGGTGCTTTTGGCAGTGTTCCCACAAGGAGGTCAAAGCTCTGGGGCGGAGGTCAGGTTGCCACGGTTGACGGCAGGCCCTGGGTGGTGAGTGATCGCTAGAGGACCTCATCACTTTCTTTGTGCTGACCACGCTCATCATGATCTTTCACTGTATTGATGAATCTACCTCGTTATCTTCTGGCGATGAGTTATCTCCTTCCTCTCTTGTTGACAACTCTCTGATCTTTTGCTCTGATGACGACCTCATCATTCTCCGTGTTACTCTCAAAATGATTCCATTAACAATTTGTCTCTCATTCTTAACAATCGATTTGTCTGGTTATCTCTAGGTATATGAGCCCTATTTTAACTTCTGTTTTTCATCTGCAGCTGAAAAGTCATAAAAACGACATAGTGAACGATGTTTGATATATCTAAGTATGAAGAGATTTCAGGTTTTTAGTGGGGAGATTTGGATCTTTCACAGCTGGTGATTCTCAGATTGTGATACCTACGAACATTGTGTGGTGACTAGCATGAAGGGCTGTGGGCCATCATCTCAGAGTTCGAATACTATATTGACCATAACGTTTGATTATAACGGTATAAAAAAAATAATTGACAGATGTTGAATACCGGTTTTGGTTATAATGCAATTACATAGTGCTCCATATTAAGGAGCACGTTTACGTCAGAGTAAATTCAGTGTCTGCACGATAAGTATAACACAATAACAATTGGCAAAGGTAAAAAGAGATATTCCTTAGAATAAAAGTAGAACAATCGAGTACACCAGTGTTATGATGTGGGAAATTAATCAGGCAATTCATAACACACACAAATGAAAATTAGAATGGTCCAAGACGGACCGAAACGTTGTCATAAGCTCTTCTCTCTATTATGTGTGGGTTATTTGTGTATTGTTCCTGTCATTGTATTTCTCCTTTTTGTTCTTTCTTCAAAAAATAGATCTTGGTTTTGTCCTTAATCATAGCTGTATAAGTTAAATTTAATTTTCTGGTTAAGTATAATCGAATGCTCCATATAACCGAGACACAGACAGATGCAGACACAGACAGATGCAGACACAGACAGATGCAGACACAGACAGATGCAGACACAGACAGATGCAGACGCAGACAGATGCAGACGCAGACAGATGCAGACAGATGCAGACGCAGACAGATGCAGACGCAGACAGATGCAGACGCAGACAGATGCAGACGCAGACAGATGCAGACGCAGACAGATGCAGACGCAGACAGATGCGGACACACGCAGATGCGGACACAGATGCAGACACAGACAGATGCAGACACAGACAGATGCAGACACACACACACACACACACACACACACACACACACACACACACACACACACAGACACACACACACACACTGCGCGGAATAGACAAGGTGGACAAAGACGGGATGTTCCAGAGAAGGGACACAGACACAAGAGGTCACAATTGGAAGTTGAAGACTCAGATGAATCAAAGGGATGTTAGGAAGTATTTCTTCAGTCATAGAGTAGTCAGGCCGTGGAATAGCCTAGAAAGTGACGTAGTGGAGGCGGGAACCATACATAGTTTTAAGGCGAGGTATGATAGAGCTCATGGGGCAGGGAGAGAGAGGACCTAGTAGCAATCAGCGAAGAGGCGGGGCCAGGAGCTGTGACTCGACCCCTGCAACCACAAATAGGCGAGTACAAATAGGTGAGTACAGACACACACACAGACATAGACATACACACACACACACACACACACACACACACACACACACACACACACACACACACACACACACACACACACACACACACACACACACACACAATATAGAAGGCAAAGGACCCAGGAGAATAAGGAGAACAGTCGTAGAGACAGAAACGAATATGCACAGATAAGAAGGGAGGCCCAAAGACAATATGAAAATGACACAGCAGCGAAAGCCAAATCTGACCCGAAACTGTTGTACAGCCACATCAGGAGGAAAACAACAGTCAAGGACCAGGTAATCAGGCTAAGGAAGGAAGGAGGAGAGACAACAGGAAATGACCGTGAAGTATGTGAAGAACTCAACAAGAGATTCAAAGAAGTGTTCACAGAGGAGACAGAAGGGACTCCAGAAAGACGGAGAGGTGGGGCACACCACCAAGTGCTGGACACAGTGCACACAACCGAGGAAGAAGTGAAGAGGCTTCTGAGTGAGCTAGATACCTCAAAGGCAATGGGGCCAGATAACATCTCCCCATGGGTATTGAGAGAGGGAGCAGAGGCGCTATGTGTACCCCTAACAACAATATTCAATACATCTATCGAAACAGGGAGATTGCCTGAGGCATGGAAGACAGCAAATGTAGTCCCAATCTTTAAAAAAGGAGACAGACATGAAGCATTAAACTACAGACCAGTGTCACTGACATGTATAGTATGCAAAATCATGGAGAAGATTATCAGGAGAAGAGTGGTGGAACACCTAGAAAGGAATGATCTCATCAACAGCAGCCAGCATGGTTTCAGGGACGGGAAATCCTGTGTCACAAACCTACTGGAGTTCTATGACATGGTGACAGCAGTAAGACAAGAGAGAGAGGGGTGGGTGGATTGCATTTTCTTGGACTGCAAGAAGGCGTTTGACACAGTTCCACACAAGAGATTGGTGCAAAAACTGGAGGACCAAGCAGGGATAACAGGGAAGGCACTACAATGGATCAGGGAATACTTGTCAGGAAGACAGCAGCGAGTCATGGTACGTGGCGAGGTGTCAGAGTGGGCACCTGTGACCAGCGGGGTCCCGCAGGGGTCAGTCCTAGGACCAGTGCTGTTTCTGGTATTTGTGAACGACATGACGGAAGGAATAGACTCTGAGGTGTCCCTGTTTGCAGATGGCGTGAAGTTGATGAGAAGAATTCACTCGATCGAAGACCAGGCAGAACTACAAAGGGATCTGGACAGACTGCAGACCTGTCCAGCAATTGGCTCCTGGAGTTCAATCCCACCAAGTGCAAAGTCATGAAGATTGGGGAAGGGCAAAGAAGACCGCAGACGGAGTACAGTCTAGGGGGCCAGAGACTACAAACCTCACTCAAGGAAAAAGATCTTGGGGTGAGTATAACACCAGGCACATCTCCTGAAGTGCACATCAACCAAATAACGGTTGCAGCATATGGGCGCCTAGAAACCTCAGAACAGCATTCCGACACCATACTAAGGAATCGTTCAGGACCCTGTACACCGTGTACGTTAGGCCCATATTGGAGTATGCGGCACCAGTTTGGAACCCACACCTAGCCAAGCACGTAAAGAAGCTAGAGAAAGTGCAAAGGTTTGCAACAAGACTAGTCCCAGAGCTAAGATGCATGTCCTACGAGGAAAGGTTAAGGGAAATCAACCTGACGACACTGGAGGACAGGAGAGATAGGGGGGACATGATAACGACATACAAAATACTGAGAGGAATTGACAAGGTGGACAAAGACAGGATGTTCCAGAGATTGGACACAGTAACAAGGGGACACAGTTGGAAGTTGAAGACACAGATGAATCACAGGGATGTTAGGAAGTATTTCTTCAGCCACAGAGTAGTCAGGAAGTGAAATAGTTTGGGAAGCGATGTAGTGGAGGCAGGATCCATACATAGCTTTAAGCAGAGGTATGATAAAACTCACGGTTCAGGGAGAGTGACCTAGTAGCGAGCAGTGAAGAGGCGGGGCCAGGAGCTCGGACTCGACCCCTGCAACCTCAACTAGATGAGTACAATTAGGTGAGTACACACACGGGCGCGTACAACTAGGTGAGTACACACACGGGGGCGCGCGCGCGCATCCATCAAAGCTTGCCCTCCTACTCCCATAAGAAATATTCCATTAGTTGACAGGAAGAATAGAAAAGATAAAGCCACATTTAATATCATAAATAGCTTTGAGAAAAGAAATAGTTATCTCAAGACCATTCACATAGATAAATACATACACATTACTGTTAAAAACGAAGAAAAAATAGTTGGAAAATTATATTACCACTATTTCCAGACAGACTGATTAAAATATTAGACTGAAAGCCATGCAGATGAAGCATAAGAAATAAACTAATTACTAGACAGATTAAATACAGAATATTAAACTGCATGTGCATGACTTTGTTCCTAAAAGTATATGTGATAAGAGAAGTGATATCCAGGGCAAGCATAAACGCCGAGATCAAGAAGACAAATACAAATAATCATAAACTATTTAGAGAAACTGTTGTCAGAGGCAAATCTTTTACTGATTTGTTTATTCTTAGAAATAAAGCATTAGATTTTGAATACGATATAGAGCAGTAAAGACAAAACCGTATTATGAGAGGTAAAGACGATTCAGCATTAAACGACAATGTAGAATATACAAGACCAAGAAAATCTAAGAAATTCGAAGGCAAAATTTGGTTATTAAGAATTACACCTATTCAGGTCAAGCTAAGGAAAAATATTTACAACAAAATCGAAAAAATAGAGAGGAATATTGGTAGAACGTGATTACAGGATCATTTTCAAAGAAAGAGAGAGATAAAATCAAAGAAGTTATGACAGTTGCCACAAACTAAATGTTAATAGAACACCAGATGAAATTCCTAACAAAGCAAAATATTAGACCCACTAATGTTCAGGATATTTAACATTGATAATAACATGCTTAAATTCTGTTATGAACATCAAGAAATCAAAAGAAAAACTAAAAATTTATAAATAATGAGCGATCTCGAAAAAACAGACAAGGTTTTATTTACAAGGTTTTATGTGCAAGGTTTTATTTACAAGAAATTTCATATGGTGATTTAAACTCAAATCAGATGGAACATATTCTAAATAATGCGATGTTTGGTGAAAGTGCACAATATGGTAAATGGTCTAAATACGAGAGAAGAAAAGTGGATTAGGAGTAAGGGGGAAAAATATAATTACAAATCATAGAAGCGAAAATCCGAAAAAAAAGCTTTAGTGGTAGAAGTATAACTAGGACGAGAAAAATCCCGTCATTGCATCCAGATCATTGTTGAGCAACACAACAGACAGAAAAAAATGACGAGATTTGAGTTATTGCTAAATATAGTTCTGGCCATAGACAAATGTTAGTGATATGCAGAAGATAAGATTCAACTGAATATATGGCTGGAAACGTAAAGACGGACTCAGCCAAACTCCTCAGTTCACTGGGTTTCTTTATTCATCAACATGTTAATAAAGCTACTTGAATGAGAGAAGACAACACACGTTTAGTACAAGTTCTAGTACTAATTGGTTTTAAATGGTATGATGATACCTACAAATTGTGATAAAGGACACATATGTACATTCTGGATATTAATCAAAGGAAACGTTTCGCCACTCCTGGCGAAACGTTTCCATTAATAATCATCAAGAACTGTACACAAGTACCCTCTTCATTCAGTTTCTGGCCAGGACATTACGTAAGGGCAAATCATCTTATATTCACCTTGCATTAGATACTGTATGTACCTGGATGTTAGTCGAAATTTATGAGTTACATAGCGGGGGATGGAGGTAATATACCATAGCTACATTTGGGCATCGAAATGAACAGAGGCAGGATAACATGTGTTAACCTTCAATAAAACAAATCTCAATATAAATTATCTGAGTCGTCTTGGTAAAAGCAATCATGTTCTCTTGGAGATAACGTATGAAGCAAGGTATGACTTGGGGAAGGAAAAAACAAAAACAGGATAGACTAGATTACATGAATGGAAAGTATGCTGATTTATGACAGTATTTAAGAAAAAGAAAATGGGGAAAAAAATATTACAATAGATAGACGCAAATATATATTTGAAGAGATTTTCAACATAGGGGAAAATGAAATCGACCCATTTATTGTAATATGGAGAAAAAGATGAAATAAGTAATTTAACGGAAGGTGCTGGAAAGTTATATATAGAATGAAAATATTTGTAACTAATGTAAAAAGTACACTGAGAGATTTCCCATTGATTCAAACAACCCAAGAAATTGATATACCATTGTTTGCATATAGGTAGAAAGACAGCGATAAAGAAATATTGGGCAGTAACTTGACACAAACCTCGTTTTTACGTATGTAAAAACAAATTAAATGCTTAGGATAAAAATATATTGAAAATCATGTGAGAGAATTGAAAAAAAAGCTAAAATAATATTGGATATGTGTAAAAAGATCATTAGAATCAAACAAGATATCACCTCGGATTTCAAAAAAAATGTGTGCAGAAGATCTACTTGGTAAGAATTCTGTGGTTTCACAATGGTACCGACAAGTATGGTAAAAAGAGAGAGAGAATATGATGGACGTTACACTCGGTGTTGAGTCTCAAGACATGACTTGATGAAACTCTACACTTGAGTAACGTTGTCAGAATACAGACGTGCTCTGCAAACTATCTGCTATAAGAAATTTGTAGAATTTCATTAGAAAAATGTGAAATATTAGATAAATAGAAAATAACTAGTTATGCAGAAATTCAAGAAAAAATTAAGGAAAGACTATTTAAACTACTGGTCATTCTCCGTGTCCAGTGTTGTAAAAGCTCAGTTTAAAAAACTAAAACAAGTGAATAAAACCCTTGGAAATGTAAACCTGTTATTGAACGTCTGACGCAAAGACACATCATTAATAGCCGAGTACAAAACAATTAGCACTGCTTTACTGTAGGTCAAAAAAACCATACCACGGGCGGGGTTAGAACCCGCGATCAGCGTTAGCCACTGGGCCAGCGGGGTTCTAACCCCGCCCGTGGTATGGTTTGTTTGCAATCGTGTCATTACGATTTCGTGAGTCGAGTCAGTCAGTGCCTCGTGTCTTTCACAGCAACAACACAACATCAGTCAGTGCCTCAGGTAGTTGATGGCTAGAACGCAAAACACCAGTCACCCTCTTACGTCCTTCACAGCGGCAGCACGACACGTCTAACATTTCCGAATAGCAATATACAGGCCAGATGAGAAAAAAAAATATATTCTCACTCTAGAGTCGATGCCAGAAAAAGAAACAGCTAGCAGGCAAACTCATCAGCCATTTTATTTATAACAGGACAACTGATCTTTGACAGCTCAGATATTACCAATATTAGGATGCAAAATGAAGGTGTAGACATATGATAAAAACCCTTGGGAAGGAAGTAAATGTCAAAAACATGACAATGAAAGCCAGATAAATGTTGGCAATGAGCTCCAGCTGGGAGGACTCGCTAGTTTTATCACACTTACACATGTATCCCGGCAGGGCCCCCGTCATCAAAACAGTCAGCAGCGGGAGCTCACAACCTAGGGCATCGCCAGATATTACTACCCACACAACAACAAACATTGGGTGAATTATGAAACTGAAGTCAAAATAGGCACACAGGAGCACACACGATACACATGCAAGCGCATACACGAAACACACACACAGCATACAAACACACACTATACAAACACCTTATGTAAACACACGATACAAACACACACACTACACACACGATGCACACACACGCGATACACATGCACAGACATGATACACACACACGATACTCACTCACACACACACATATAAACACACACACACACACACACACACACACACACACACACACACACACACACACACACACACGATGCACACACGCACACACACACGATGCACACACGCACACATATACACACACACATGATACACACACGATGCGCGCGCACGCACGCACGCACGCACGCACACACACACACACACACACACACACACACACACACACACACACACACACACACACACACACACACACACACACACACATATATATATTATATATATATATATATATATATATATATATATATATATATATATATATTATATATATATATATATATATATATATATATATATATATATATACAAAACAACCACTATGAAAGAATAGAGAAATTCCAAGCGCTTTCGTGACTACTTACATTATCAAGGAACAATTGATAATGTTCCTTCATAATGTGAGTAGTCACGAAAGCGCTTGGAATTTCTCTATTCTTTCACAGTGGTTGTTTTGCATATTCTGAAATCACCCGTTTACTCTGATCTTATTGCATATATATATATATATATATATATATATATATATATATATATATATATATATATATATATATATATATATATATATATATATATATATATATATATATATAAGTTTAGTATAGTAAAACAAATTTGTTGAACATTAAATTATTAGACAAGGGATTTCACATGTTTATCTCTCTCTCTCTCTCTCTCTCTCTCTCTCTCTCTCTCTCTCTCGTAAAGGCAGAAATTCTCATCTGTAGCTTCTCATTTTCCGAATCAAGCGTTTATATCTTCAGTAACTGAACACCGCTTTCTCCACCTCTGCTCTGAGGACTATCATTTTTGAGCTCTGTGCAGTTCAGGAACTCAGTCTTGTAATCAGACCCATTCATAAAGAGACAAAAAACTAGTTATTATCAGATCTTCCCTCTGATCAATCATGTGTAAAGATTTTCGCTAGTTGAGGAGCACACTGTAAGACCAGAAGACCGACGTGTAGCAAGAAAAACAAGAATGCCGACAAGAAACACTGGGGTAAAACCAGAAGGCCGATTTTGCAACCTTGTGTCTATTCGACGTTAACAGGTATGAGTGTATTTGACCTGATTAGACCTGCTTATGTCGCCCACCAACGCCCCTCCGTCACATATGACCTGACAAACAATCATGTCCTCCTACTCTGACCTAATAAATGTTACATTCACACCAACATTTCTAATAAAGTTGACGTGTGCATCCTTTCCTTTCGTCCCTCGACCTTCTGAATCTTTGTTCTCCCTTTCCTGCTGACCTACTGAAGGCTACTGCAGAAAACTTGTCACTTGTCACTTCGATTTCCCAGTTATGCGAGCAAGGTGAACGTAGAGTATTAATTAAAGCAAAGATAAATATAGCAGGAGACCTTGATAAAAATGATCATAGACTTGCCATGAAATCCATAACAAGTCTTTGATGCTAATTCTTTAAAACAGAACTGCCCAGTAGAAAGTGATACTTGAAAAATTACTGTCCGATATTTTGAAAAGGGGGGGAAAGAACATTCTTAGTTGCATTTATCAACCATTTATCTCAGCTTCAGCAGGTAGCAAATCCATAAAAAACAATAATACTAGATTTAACAGCGAGATATGAAGAGGGTCATAAATTAAAACCTCGCAATGTTGCTACCGGAGGAAATATAATTTCTTAATTTATTTTACGATATTTTTATGGTTTTGTTAAAGAACCACCTTACTTACATAGATTTTCAAAAAGTTTTGATAAGTTTACTCATCACAGACGATTATCTTAAAAGGCACATTATATATATATATATATATATATATATATATATATATATATATATATATATATATATATATATATATATATATATATATATATATATATATATAATGGCAGTTTTTATTGGAGGTTCTCTAGAATAGCTAATTACAAAGAATAATTTAAATCCAAACATAGAGGCTACTGTGGAAATGGGAAAAATTAATTAATTCTTAAGCTTTAAATAACAAAACAAGGGACAATACCGTGACTGGAAGGAAACGCAAATAACCCGCACATAGAAGAGAGGAGCTTACGACGACGTTTCGGCCCGACTTGGACCATTTACAAAGTTATACCATTTACAAGTCGGACCGATACGTCGTCGTAAGCTCCTCTCTTCTATGTGCGGGCTATTTGTGTTTCTTAGGTTTTAAATGCAGGTCATTCAAGGTTCTCTAATAGAAGTCGTGCTCTGTGCTGGTTATTAGTGGGTCCTATTCTAAAAAGAAAAATCTGAAGAACGTGGAATACTGAATAAAATTTTGCCATAAATTTTAAGGATATTGACACGCTGCAGGATGTCCATCGCCCAGAAACGAAAAAATACACATCAAAATATCAATCTTATGACTCAGTTTCCTGAAGATCTTCATTTTTTCAATATTGCAATGGGATAAATTAAAAGTTGCTTAATTAATATATTTAATATTTTTCATAGTTATAACACTACTGATTAACGACAAACTTTTCTTCTTTATTTTTTCGAGCTGTAAGCATAAAGCAGATAAATAATACTGGAGAACATAGTGACGTTTTAAAGTAGTTTGTATAAATACTTTCTTACAAATATTCAGTTTAATTTGTTCTGCCTTATATCTGACTTTAAAAGAGCTTTGATGTAGTCCATGGTTAGTTTGCTATTTTATTTTTCGTGTAACGTAAACCTTCCTTGCTTCTTTGGCCTGCTAAACACTCCTCTTTGTTCCTTGACCTTCTGAATGCTTTGAAAATTCCTGCACCTCTTCCCTTGACCGTGTGAATGTTATATACATGCCTTTTTTTCGTGACCTGCTAAAT
The DNA here is from genome assembly GCF_038502225.1 of Cherax quadricarinatus. Lineage (NCBI taxonomy): Eukaryota > Metazoa > Arthropoda > Malacostraca > Decapoda > Parastacidae > Cherax > Cherax quadricarinatus. Next base: position 10,644,503 of record NC_091325.1, on the reverse strand, counting down.
GCAGGGTAGCCTCTTGATTTTATCCCTACAAATACTTCTTCCATTGTTCCCAGGGCCTGCTAAACGCTTTGCAGTTTTTTTTTTTTGCCTTCCCATTGCTTTATAAACGATATACTTTATCCTCCTTGCAGTGACATGCTGAAAGATTTTGTTCATTTACTCTCTCAAAACCATTTAACCCAGTATCCATCGTCCCATCTTCAAATGAATGCTATGTAACCTGCCCTTCTCGTCCATTGACCTACTGAACGGTATGTAACCTAGTTCCACTCGTTATCTGATCCACTGAACGCTCTAAACACTCTTCCCTTTCTTCCCTGACTCTGAACGCTGGCTTCATGCCCTGGTGGCCTCGCTAGAGCACCCTAATTCCTCCAAGGTGATGGTGGGTCACACCTCGGTAGGGTCAAAGGGCGAAGGTGGAGGCAAGCCCTTCACACCCTGCAGCTTCACGCTAGGTGGCCTTGCTGCAGGCTCAACCAAAGTGTGTTAAGAGATTGGGAGGTGTATATGTGGAGAAGGGATTTCTGAGAGATGTGTGTGTGCGTGTGTGTGTGTGTGTGTGTGTGTGTGTGTGTGTGTGTTAGTTTTTGTGGATTAGCTTGTGAGTAGGTGTGTGGGTAAATGCGTAACTGGGTGAATGGGCATGAGAGTAAATGTGTAAATTGGTGAATGTAAGTGAATGAGCGGGTATACGAGCTGCGCTCGGTAGGGAAGTGTAATTTATGTTTGTAGCTACAAGGAGTGAAGCTGTGTTCATGGTGTCACATCTTCAATACTATGTTCATTATAGATTTTTAAAATTTTCAATGCCAGTTCCTCTTTCAATGTGTTTCATTGGTCAATCACTATTTGAGAAGAGACTTTTCTGTTATCCACTAAACTTTTTCCTCGATATAGAACTGTGGCCTCTTGTTATCTCTGTTGCAGGTACTAAGAAATCTTTTTCATCTATTCTGTCATGTTCTTTCAAGACCATGTATGTGATTATCATGTCTCCTTTATCCCTCAAGACTGCCAAGCTGAGTGTTCATAAATATCCTCAACCTTTAATCACAGCTAATATTTTTCATCACTTGGAGTTATTTTGTACCACTACTTTTTTAACTTATGTGTATTATCAGGGTGATCACCATACAACCGCTGCATATTCCATACCAGTATATTTGAAAGCTATTTTAAAATTTGCCGATGTTATTTATGAGTTTCTAACAATTGCATTTACATCAGCTTTCGACATTTTTTTTTTTTTAGTAACTCCTAGATACCCTCTCCGATACATTCAGTATTTTGTCACGATCTGAATTCATGTGGCCTGATTTTGCTTTTTCCAATTTCCATTATATGGCATTCATGTATATTAAGTTCTATTATTTCTCTATCACTCCATGTGTTCAGTTTTCCAGATCCTTTGAATGTGTTGGGTAGGGGGTACATGATGGTGTACTTGTTCGCATAGCTGTGTGTACTGTGTAATGTGACAGGGTATCGGGAAGTTCACACCATTTTAAATAGTTTGCAATTTAGTACTCTCTAGTCATATTTTTTTCTGCAATTAACCTAAGCATCATCCAAGAACTGTTCCGTGAAATTCACAACGTAAGCATATCTAAGTTCAGAGAGCAAATTCCTGAATGTTATATCCAGTTGGGATAACAATGTATCTCTCCGGTCCAAAAGAAAAACGGAAATTTCATAAGAGATTATGAGAACAATTCAGGCAAGACAGGGCAAACCTGGTTGTCATTCACTGTGACCAGTTATGGAGGAGACTACATTAGCCGCTGTCATGACTGGTCAGTCTCCCTGATTTCTTCCCTCTCTCTGTGACATATAATCTACAGACATAATCGATGATACATTCTTACGCCCACAGGAATAAAGCCTAGAAAATTGAACGTGGAGACTAAGTTTAATTTACATCAAACAGGGCATACAATTAGAGTGAATGCCTGACTGCAGCATGATAGCACTGCTTCAGTTATAATTCTCTTACCTTTGAGTGCTGCATATATGTGACATTTACACTTAGAATATGGCAGAGAGGTGTGTGAAGGTGAAGAGGCGTGCTAAAGGAGAATTCAGAGTCGCAGTGATAGCCAACATCATGCAAGAAATCACTGAATCTACATTAAAGGTGAAACTATCCGAAAGGAGAACGTCAAAATGAGGGCGTCTGGGAGTTGGGAAATGAGGACGGAGCAAAAGTCTGTAGATACAGTACAGAAACTACGGTGGAATGTTATTATCAGAGGAGAGAGAAGAGACAGGAATGATTCACAAAGGGATGAGAAAGTTAAAAGCTACAAATCCTCTCACTGATGATGAAAGTTTCGGTTAAAGCAGTGAGAAAGAAAAGATAAAGGGTAGGACAAAGGTATGATGCAAAACTGACATTAGATAAGCATCGCTCACTTGAAAGTCGAGGAATTAGGTATAGAGGGAATAAAGTGTTTACGTAATACAAATTATGAACAAGAAATTAAGCAATGAAGTTAGATTTGTCAACTTGTTTAAGCCTTAAGAAACAGTTCTTGGAAATCCTACTGACAATAACTGTTTAAATTTAATGAGAAAGTATATGCCAATACTGTAATTATTAGGGAGTCACACCTGGAGGTTACCTGGATTACCTGGAGGTTATTCCGGGGATCAACGCCCCCGCGGCCCGGTCCACTACCAGGCCTCCCGATGGATCAGGGCCTGATCAACTAGGCTGTTACTGCTGGCCGCACGCAGTCCGACGTACGAGCCACAGCCCGGCTGATCCGGCACTGACTTTAGGTATCTGTCCAGCTCTCTCTTGAAGGCAGCCAGGGATTTATTGGCAATTCCCCTAATGCTTGATGGGAGGCTGTTGAACAGTTTTGGGCCCCGGACACTTATGGTGTTTTCTCTTAGTGTACCAATGGCGCCCCTACTTTTTATTGGCGGCATTTTGCATCGCCTGCCCAGTCTTTTACTTTCGTAGGGAGTGATTTCTGTGTGCAGATTTGGGACCATTCCTTCCAAGATTTTCCAAGTGTAGATTATGATATATCTCTCCCTCCTGCGTTCCAACGAGTACAAGTCAAGTGCTTTCAAGCGTTCCCAGTAGTTAAGGTGCTTGACAGAACTTATACGTGCAGTAAAGGATCTCTGTACACACTCTAGATCTGCGATTTCACCTGCTTTGTATGGAGATGTTAATGTACAGCAGTATTCCAGCCTAGAGAGAACAAGTGATTTGAAAAGGATCATCATGGGCTTGGCATCTCTCGTTTTGAAAGTTCTCATTATCCATCCTATCATTTTCTTTGCACGTGCAATCGTGGCACTGTTGTGATCCTTGAAAGTGAGATCCTCAGACATTACTACTCCCAGGTCCCTTACATTATTTTTCCGCTCTATTGTATGGCCGGAGTCAGTAGTATACTCTGTTCTAGTTATTATCTCCTCCAGTTTTCCATAACGGAGTAGTTGGAATTTGTCCTCATTGAACATCATATTGTTTACCGTTGCCCACTGGAAAACTTTGTTTATATCTTCTTGGAGGTTAACCAACATAAAAAAAAATTAATATAGCGTGGATAATATATAATTGGGGATATAAATTATGTATATATTTTTTCCTTGAAAAAGAGGAAGGTTGGCAGTAGTGGGAGTGTTCGCAAATCAGAAGTATTCGTACTGGTCAGTTTCTAAGAGAAGTGTGGCTAGGTGGGGGATGACGAATCTCCGCTCCGGGTCCCGCTTCTTATCTGAATCCAACCAATTTCACAAGTTTACTGCTTAATGATCCAATTATTACGTACTCTTCAAATTTATTAAAGTGTCATTTCAGTTACTGAGACTCGTAAAAAATCTGAAATTACTGTGCCTAATTTGCATCTTTAATCTTCATTTACATTGCCTTGTCCTCGATTCCCTCTTTTCAGTCTTTCCCTTTGTGCCCTATCAGCGTGTGTGTGTGTGTGTGTGTGTGTGTGTGTGTGTGTGTGTGTGTGTGTGTGTGTGTGTGTGTGTGTGTGTGTTTAATATAGCCTGCAAGAGCTGAGAATATTTGGAATGTCTGTGTGACACTGACTGAGTGGACATGGACGATAATCAGACAGGATTGTGTGCTGAGAAGATAAATGTAAAGGCTGTCTTTTTTTTTATTCGAAAAACAAGAAGTTATGATGAGGACTAAAACATAATACGATATTTGCCGCGAATGTTGTGAACACACTATGGCATAATTTACTCTGCACCAACAATTAGGAAAAATAAAACTCGTAACATTCATATAAAAGTACACACACACACACACACACATACACACATACACACACACACACACACACACACACACACACACACACACACACACATACACACACACACACACACACACATACACATACACACACACAGGAGCTCGGACTCGACCCCCGCAACCTCAACTAGATGAGTAACCTCAACTAGGTGAGTACACATACACACACACACACACACACACACACACACACACACACACACACATACACATACATACACATACATACACATACAACCCCCCCCACACACACACACGCATACACTCATACACATACACACAGGTACTCGGGGTACTGGTATCCCTTTGTGCCATAGGGATACCAGAAAATGTGTTCAGCCTCAGGGTGGTCAGGAACTGAATTGGCCATGATGAAGTGATGGAGACAGGCTTCATACACAGCTTTAAGAGCAGGTTCAAGAAGCTAAAATGATGTGAATTTGGCAGGCGACAAGTTGAGAGGTGGAGAATAACTGAAACGTGTCTTAAATGAACAGTTATTGTGATTCATTGTGATTAGCAATCGTACACTGACGTCCCTGTACACAAGAACGTAATGGCACGATCTCGCGCGCGAGAACACTCACTCACACACACACACACACACACACACACACACACACACACACACACACACACACACACACACACACACACACACACACAGGTGGGTTGACTGCATTTTTTGGACTGCAAGAAGGTCGCCTTCGACACAGTTCCTCACAAGAGAACAGTGCAGAAGCTAGAGGATCAAGCTCGTATAATTATCAGGAAAGGCACTGCAATGGATCAGAGAATACCTGACAAGGAGGCAACAGCGAGTCATGGTGAGTGATGAGGTATCACAGTGGGCGTCTGGGAAGAGCGGGGTCCCACAGGGGTCAGTTCTGGGACCAGTGCTATTCTTGGTAAATGTGAATGACATGACGGAAGAGATAGACTCAGAAGTGTCCATATTTGCAGATGATAAGTTAACGAGGAGAATTAAATCAGATGCGTACCAAACAGGTCTACAAAAAGACCTAAACAGGCTGGACGCATGGTCCAGCAGCTGGCTACTAGAATATAACCTCGTCAAATGCAAAGTCATGAAGATCGGGGAAGGGCAAAGAAGACCGCAGACAGAGCATAGGCTAGGCGGCCAAAGACTGCAAATCTCACTAAAGGAGAAAGATCTAGGGGTGAGTATAATACCGAGCACGTCGCCGGAAGCACACACTAACCAGATAACTGCTGCGGCATATGGACGCCTGGCTAACCTGAGAATAGCGTTCCGAGACCTTAGTAAGGAATCGTTCAAGACTCTATACATTGTGTACGTCAGGCCCATACTGGAGTATGCAGCACCAGTTTGGAACCCATACCTGGTCAAGCCATACCTGCAACAAGGCTGGTTCCAAAGCAAAGGGAAATGACCTACGAAGAAAGATTAAGGGAAATCGGTCTGAAGACACTGGAGGACAGGACGGTCAGGGAAGACATGATAACAACATAAAAAATACTGCGTGGAATAGATAAGGTGGATAGACACAGAATGTTACAGGGATGGGACACAGAAACAAGGGGTCACAACTGGAAGTTGAAGACTCAGAAGAGTCAAATGGATGTTAGGAAGTATTTCTTCAGTCACAGAGTTGTTAGGAAGTGGAATAGTTTGGCAAGTGATGTAGTGGAGGCAGGAACCATACGTGGTTTTAAGACGAGGTATAATAAAATTCATGGAGCAGGGAAAGGGAGGACCCTGTAGCGGTCAGTGAAGAGGCGGGGACAGGACATGAATCTCAAACCCCTGCAGCCACAATTAGGTGAGTACAATTAGGCGAGTACGTACACACACATGCGCGCGCGCGCCCACACTCACTTCAAGGCTCAGTTGCTAGATCAGTTCGCGCACAACCAGCTGGAAACGGGGTCAATTCCAGACATGGGTAAATAAGTTCCAGATTGAACATATGTAGCTGAGCACCAGAGCAGTATTTGAATAAGTCAAAGTCAACAGAAAAACAGGGATGCCATTCAAGAACGCCACAGCAAGACAAAGTTGAAACTGCAGTTACATGGGAATGAAATTTGCAGTAAATGATGAGTGATAAGCCTTGGTAACGTCCCTGTCCTCTGCAGAGTGAACGAAAATGAATAATGTTAAAAGTACGAGACAATTACAAGACTTTTTAGTAGGCCGAAAGAAAAATATAGAACTTTGTAATAGAAAGAATAAATATTTAGGACTCGCAAGAAAACTGGATACTAAAAAAATGTGGCATTAGGCAAGATAACACCAATGGTACGGAATGGAAATGAAAAACACTGTTAAGTACTGTCGATAGAATAAGACATTCGATAGAAAAATTTGATATGGCAGCAGTAAACCGGCAAATGAGATACTAATTTTCAAACACGTAAACGAGCATTAGTCCCTAAATTCCATGTCAGTATCCCTGGCATGCATACTGTGCAAAGTGATGAAATAAAATCATCAGGAAAAAATTTTCTTGATCACCTGCGTAAAGTAAATTCTTCACGTAAAGCCATATGGTAAGAGACAGCAAATCCTGTCTTACATAAGAACGTAAAACGACAAGAATTCTGTGAAAGACTTGAGGAAGCCAAACAGGATAGATAAGAGTTGGTAATGCCTATTCTTGGACAGTCAGGAGGCCATTAATACTGGACACAAACTTTAGGTACAGGGTGGGTCGTAAAAGAAATCCGGCCCATTAGGTTGTAAACACTGTTTGTAGGACAACGTTTTCTAGCCACCCTGTTTATACATGGTTAACCATTATCTCGAAAGTATCCGAGAGACGAGAGAGAACAATATTAAGAGAGAAAAAACTGAGCAATATATTCCGGTCCTAGATAAATGTAAATAACCTACAGACAAAATAGACACCAGCCTCTTCTTGTTGACAGCCGATGCAAAATGGACAAATATAAAATGAAGAAAATGTAAGACATGTCAAGAAGCCCTTGATAAAACTGAAAAATTGTGGCTGCTAGATTTCATCATTAATAAATGCAAAACCACGAGGAGTGGGATTATGAGTAATATTTCTAGCAAGAGACTATCAAATGGAAGGGAAACAATGTCATTTGAAAAAAAATATATAATATGGGTGATTTTTACACAAACCCTTTATTTAGAGGTATATACATATAGTATAACCAATATTCAATCAGCAGCATATGCTAGACTGGCAGCTGAGATAACTGCATTCAGGAAACTTAACAAGAAATACGTTATCGATCGTGATAAAGTACGTATTTTTTTACCACCAAGATACAACCATCTCCAATCTCTCTCTCTCTCTCTCTCTCTCTCTCTCTCTCTCTCTCTCTCCCTGTCCCTCTCTCCTTCTCCCTCCCTGAACACTCTTCAAGGAATGTGCTTGACGGAATCTGAGCAACACTTCACTTTGATAGTTTCTGATTGCTTCCCTCTCCCATTTCTCCAATTATTGCAAGTCCACTACGGGTTTAGTGCTTATTCATCAATATATTAATACATAATCGCTTTCTTTACTTAACGGTTTTATAAAATTAAGAATTAAAGTTCCTTCATATTTTTCACAACCTCAGAGCTGTTATCGTACCTTAGCTCACCTCAAAGCCTTGCCCTTTATGTATCGACATATCTAATCAAATCTAATCTATCCTATTCTTCGCGTGAACAAGAGGGTTGTGCATCGGCATCAATTTAAATAAATTCTCCAAAGTTATTACCCTCTTCAGAATACATATTTTTTCACCAAAATCCCTAAACTTCTTGCTTATTGTGATCGGGAAGGCTTATCTACAAATACCTTTTTTCTTTTCTTTTTTTTTTTAACGAAACTCGCATAATGGGTTCTTTCCAGATGTGTGCGGAGAGGTGACCTAGCTGTGGCCGGGCGTGACCCCTCCCTTACACACACACACACACACACACTCGTCAGGGGTCACTGCATCCAAGGTATTACCAGCCATATTGCATACCTCTGACTTCACCTCACTCACCCTCAAGGTCTTCAGGGCTTCTCCGGCCATTTGTACCTTGGGAGCAGGGCAGGATCTAGGGCGTGTGCAGTGAGTGCGATCAGTCGATAAGAGACTCATTGGCTCCCCTCTGAATCCAAACTAGTAATCGCGAAATGTCAAGCTGCTATTATGTTAATTTATGTTGGCTGTCTTGCTGTGTCCCCTGCCTAATCTGTAATTCTTGTAGTTATACTTGAGAGAAGTAGTACTTCTGCTTCGCTGTCAGGTTAGTTACCATCGTTGATATTTTTGTTTTTGGTTTGTATGACAACACTAACCAGAAAGTCTGTTTTCAAATAGCTATAAATCCTGATATCCTAATGATCTGCCTCTCCCAGATAACCGGAAAAAATATTTAAAAAAATCTTATGTGCATGATTGCATCGTTTGACCGTTGTAATTATACTTGGGTGCTGTATATTTGAGAACTCGTCCGGTCATCGGGAGGAGCGGGAAGCTAAAGAAAACTGCATGTTCCAATTCAAAAGAAGCTTCGTGAAACCTCTAATTTGACTCTTATACTGCAATTGTACATTTTTTTGTAAATATTCTTGTTATATCCCACAACTTTCAATTGCGAACGCAGTGGATTTTCTTACATTAATCCCATCCTAATAATACGTCCTTATTCTTGTTTTAGGTACATCGACTACTTGAGATCATTAGCACCAGTCATTCATTAAATTAGTAAGAAATATTTTAATCCGGGTAACAGGGTCTACGGTAAACTCGAGGCATATGTACACAGAGAAACATACACATTTCGATGTACAGATGACCGTTCAGGGCAGCATCTCTGTCTGCCCCAATACTTCCCTCATCCTACAGAATCGGAGATCTTATGGAGAAGAGACAGAATATCATCAGGTAGTTTTACTGTTTAATGACATAAATTTTAGAATTTTAGGGTTTACAGACTACATGTTGAAAAAAACAGAATAGGATCCTTAGGATACGTTTTTAAATTTATATATGATCCTTGATGCCGGCGAGGGTCTCTTGGTACAAAGAAGTTTACCTGTCTTCCCCGTCATGGAGACAAGCAGATTCGATTCCATTCTCCATGCACTGTGACTCCTATAAGTCTTAGGCTTGCCGGATCGTTATAATTACAATAATAGTAATATGAAAAAATCATACGAAAATATTTTATATGCGCTATAATGAATTGTCCTTCTTCTAGAGCAAGCTCCTCCCACCCCATTACGTTGATTATAAGGACTGCTTGTTCCCTAATTACTGTGGAACAGAAACTGTATATTCATTTACCTTTTTGTTATCTCCATGATGCCTCTTTATAATCTCTGCTCGGAGCTACCAAGGTTATCACCCGCTCTGAGCAAGTGTCTCCTTGTTTTGCTGTAACTTTTACTGTTTTATGTACTAATATATAACTTTAATTACCCAAATACTAACAAATAAAATGTATAATAGAGGCGGGGACACTGATGTCTTATTAACGAAATTATATAGTTTTTGTTTACTTTCTGTATTTAATAAGTAAAACGGGTTATTAAGGCAAAATAGGTCCACAAAAAAAAAGAAATTATAGCAGGCGATGCAAAATCCCGCCAATAAAAAGTAGGGGCGCCATTGGTACACTAAGAGAAAACACCATAAGTGTCCGGGGCCCAAAACTGTTCAACAGCCTCCCATCAAGCATTAGGGGAATTGCCAATAAGCCCCTGGCTGCCTTCAAGAGAGAGCTGGACAGATACCTAAAGTCAGTGCCGGATCAGCCGGGCTGTGGCTCGTACGTCGGACTGCGTGCGGCCAGCAGTAACAGCCTAGTTGATCACTCCCTGATCCATCGGGAGGCCTGGTCGTGGACCGGGCCGCGGGGGCGTTGATCCCCGGAATAACCTCCAGGTAACCTCCAGGTAATAGTTATGACAGGAAGACAAATAGTGCGAATCCAATCTATCTTATACATGGTGTTTCATACAGGATGGATCTTTAAGCTTAATGAAGGTATATCTTAATAAAACTCAAGGTTTTCTCCAAGCCACGTGAACTAATTTTGTGCTAGTGTTCAGCAACATGAAAACAAATGCATGGCTGTAAATGCATTCAAACTCCATACCCGTGTATCATGGAATACTAGAAGCAACATCGTTGTATGGGTTAACGGGTTAATAGTAATCTGCTTTTATTCCGTTAAAATTCAATAATGACTTACCCTCTTTGAACACATTTTTTTTTTTCAAATAATAGTATCTAACATACCGCAGACAACTACATTCAATTTATCCTCAACCTTCGTTCCTAGAATAAGGGATTAGAATCATAGGGGAATTTACTTTCGAGGAAAGGAAAGAAACTCCAGTTAGTTGATCCTGCGGAGGCAGTAAGCTGAAATGTCGGTGTGATTCTGACATGATATACGTCTTATTTTCTCTTTTATACTCCCTAGCTGTCTTGCAAAGTGGTCTTATGACCGATCTGTATATTAAAATTATTCAAAATGACTCCACTCTGTTGTTTGCCAGTATCTTTAAACATGTTACTGTTAATAGCGTCTCGTTCAGTGATATTTTGTCTTTTAGCTGCAGTTTCAATGCGTCGAAAATAAGTGTCCAGTTTTAGGAATTCTACATTATAGGAAATGAACAATTCATTTTTTGCAGCGTCAATTTTGCGATACTGAATCATGCATCATAGCTGTCCTATTTATTTATGCACTACTGCATTCTGAGACTGTGTATACAAAATAAACACAGGATAAATGAACGAAATGCTTTAGAAGTAAGGAACTACCTTAGTGATGCTAAGACTTACAGAACAGAACCGGTACTGTTGTTTTTATTGCGCATTAAGCAGTGTAATCCCAAATATTTTAGCGCTTCCCCGAGGTTATCTCTTTCCTTGCATCAAACATGATTGCTTTCCCCATTCCCAGGAGCAGAATGTTCTCTACGCCTTCACTATTACAATAATCTTTATACCTGATTTGCAATTCACCTTCCTCGGATCAAAGGATCTGTATAACCTCTATGGGTCTAGCACTTCTGGGTTTATTTAGCACCTACGCATCTCTTATTCCAATTAACTTATTCAGTTGTGTGTAGTTTAGAGATCTGGCAGTCAAGAACTTATAATGTATTGATTACATATCTAGTATCGAGTTTAAATAGCACAACTCTTACAACTAGCCTATATAACCTGTGTTTAGGTATCTACAATCGTTGTACCTCGGGTAGGTTCGCCATCATGTTTTTGAAGCAGTAAATGGATATGTAAGTTGGAAACTTTTTACACGTTAAATAAAATATTCAAACCAGTCCCTTCAAGTGGATGCCTAGACGTTGGTTAATACCTCTTGATCCAGTGAGCTGGAGCAACCCTACATTTCACTTGATCAAACCTGATTATCTCCCATTCTCCAGGCGCTGGAAGAACCCTACGTATTGGTGGCGTCTCCATGAAAATATTTAAAAAAGTGTGACGGATTCAGAATGCTTCAATTGTTAATAATCTACTTGTCTGATGTATATAATTGGACTTGAGCCATTGTTTGAACTTTGACAGAAGTATGCTTATTTTTTTTGTTTGCTTTCGTTTTCTAATTAAGTCATATTGTTTCAGGTAAAGTGCTGATATATAAAATTCTCTGGCTGATATAAAATCCTGTTCATACTAATTAAGGAAAGGAAGAATTCCCTAACTACCCGTCTAACTGTAAGTACTAATAATAATTCTTTGTTCCTCAATTTGCATTTTGAGAGTCGGAACCCGTAAGGGTTCAACAAGACTCTTGAACCTGACGTGAGATTTCTGGTTAAGTTACACAAATAACCCGCATATAAAAGAGAGAAGCTTACGACGACGTTTCGGTCCGACTTGGACCATTGACAAAGTCACACTAACCAGAAGTGGAGCAGGACGGCTATATATAGGCAGGAAGAGGTGGTGGTAGTAGTACAAGAATGGTATATAATACCGACAAGATGAAATTAAGACACATGCGCAACACCCGGGCATCTCTATTGTAGACGCCTCGCCATCCAGCGAGGCGTCTACGACTACTGATGAAATTAAGACACATGTGCGGCGTCTGGGTTTCGCCATCCAGTGGCTGGCTGGATGGCGAGGCTTCTACGACAGAGATGCCCGGGCGTTGCGCATGTGTCTTAATTTCATCTTGTCGGTATTATATACCATTCTTGTACTAATACTACTACTACTACTACTACTACCACCACCACCACCACCTCTTCCTGTCTATATATAGCCGTCCTGCTCCACTTCTGGTTAGTGTGACTTTGTAAATGGTCCAAGTCGGACCGAAACGTCGTTGTAAGCTTCTCTCTTTTATATGCGGGTTATTTGTGTATCGTTCCAGTCACGGTATTGTACCTTTTTTGTTATTTCTGGTTAAGTTACTAAGATGTGTAAGATGCAGGTACTCAGCGCCTTGTTTAAGAGCAATTAGGAAGAAGTGGAGTTAACAAGGTCCACCACCCACCTATTCCAACCTTTCTACTTTTTTTTCCTGTAGCTAATGTGCTATATAAATCACAGGATCTTCTACGCATGTCACTAGAAAAGAAAGCTATGGATTCATATTGATCGTTTAAGATTTCTCTTAATTTATGCATCCTCACTGTGCATATTTCTTTTTCTAAGCTTCCAACTTTGTGTCATAATACCGTCGTGGCCTGGTCTGAGTGGCTTTGCTTGAAGAAAACCCCACCTTTCATTTCCCCTTTTATCGGCCAATGTAATGGGGAAATTAATCATTTCAGTGAGAGTTTCTTTGGCTTCATTCTTGTGCCTAAGAAAAGATTTTGGGTATGGTCTAAACCAGAGTTAATGGTTAAACGCTTCCACAGCTGAAGCCGCCACTCTTGCCGTTGTTTTTATATCTCTCTGCTGCTGATGCCACAGCCGCTGCCCTTGCTGTTGCAACCGTTATTACTTCCGCTTGTGTGACATGCAGTTTAGGCTTTGATCGTTTTCTGGATGTGGTTTACAGTGGTGCTATGTCTATTTCATTTATATGGGGTTCTGTTCTGTGGTATATGTCTGTCTTTGTTATGATAGCTTCACATGGTATTTTAATTAAATAAAGTTTACTCTTCCTAGAAGTTTGTAGTTTTGTTTCATAGTTATTTATACCTTTGGTATTCGGATGCTGTGTATTTACTTCGTATTTTCTGGAGTGTGAGTAATTTCGTAGTTTAGAGCTCTCCTCAGATCACATAACTTCCTTTTTCCTCTTCTAACACTGGATTTTTTTAACATTCCTATAAAGTTATGAATAAAAAAAATTCGTTCGGTGGGATGCATTTTAGACTGACACTTTATGTATCTTATTGAACTTCTCTAATTATTGTTTTTTATTTAGTTCGCATAATGTTTTCCCAGGTTGTGCGGGATAGTAATAAATTGATTGTATTTCTGTTAATGCATTGCTACTATGCTAACATATATCAAAGCATCACCAGTTGCGTTTACTTAACTCTGGCGTTACTTGCCCTTGCTTCTACTTTGCACTTTCTGTCCCTGCTGCTAATCATTACTAATTTTGTTAATTATTGATTTTTGTTTACTTTACTTTATCTTTATTCGATTTGCATTTTGCAGATCCATAGCTGAGAATATCAGTATTTATTTTAAAGACGACTGTGTCCAATTCTTAGTATACCAATTAAATTTGAGGTATGCTTATTTGCACATCCTTTATTTTGTTTTAAAATTTGCGCAGCTGCATATTCCCATGTGCTTTCTGGCCTTTTTATTTTCTATTTTCCAATCTCTATATCAATTTCTGATATATTATACTGTTGAGGTGTCTCCCTTTCACCCAATTATTTTTCTATATTTGGATTTGTTTTGTAGGTCTCGCGTTTATAATAGCCATTTCTTTCAATACTGCTGGGGAAAAAATTGACATTGCTTGTACTTACGCATCTGAAAAAGTATGCATAAATTGCTGGTTAACTTTGCATGTTATTTTTGTAAGAATGTTTTATTGCAGAGGACAGTGATATAACAAGTTACGATTTTCAGAAGAAGCGAGACACTGAGCCAAAACGTATGAGACCGGAAACTTTTAGTTCACGCCACTAGGAGAGCAAAGTATTTGGGCAAGACAACAAGAGAGTGAGCTAACACATGATATTAGGAAAAAGTGTTTGGCTACAACATCTAGCTCACAGCGAGATATTGGGCTACTATCCATAAGACGTATGTACAGTTACCCTGGCACGTCACTCGAGGACTATGGCTAAGAAACACATCCGATTCTCTTTCGGAAAATCTCCATGTTTTGAGAGAAAATCTCATAAACAAAGGATCCTGCTATTAAAATTAGCCATTAGCCAAGGTGATTATTTGTTGGGTGGAGAGGATGACCAAGACACGGCCGTGCCACCAACCATGATAAACACCGTTGCCATCCGTTCTGAGTCAGCTTGACCATTGTCGCAACGAACCTTAAAACGATTCCTCTCGCTGGGGTCGCTTCAGGCTTAATGATGCCCTATGAGAACCTAAGTAGTCCCAGGCACGCCACGCCAGTTCAGTAAGACCCTCTTGGAAAATTCCTCGTACAAACGTGTAATCAAATCAATTACATGGAGAAAATGTCGGGTACGATCTTGAGTACTTTGCTCCCTCCTTGTTTTTGTAATGTGTATTCACTAAACTGTCTGTGGGAGATTGAGCGCCAATTCTTGGTCCCTTGTATTGGTCTTTGGCTGTTGAAGAAAGTTTCTTGTCCTGTAGTATTTTTTCTTAATGTATTACATTTGTTGTGTGTCTGTGTGTGTGTATACGATGTGTGTGTGTGTGTACAGTATGTACACGGTATGAGTGTACACACATACTGTGTATTTGAGTGCACATAATTACTAATTTGAAATTACCTGTGTAAAGCTACAGGAACTATTCTCATGGTGTCCCACCTCCAATAGTTGTTCATCACACTTTTTTTTAATTTGCAGTGTTTGTACCATTCACTACCTCTTCTGAAGGATTTTGCTGACAACCACTCTAAGAAAAAAATTATAGTATCCTTTCATTTGCACATTTTTTCAATTCACAGTTGTGGACTTGGGTCATTCCAGTTGCAGATATCTATTCTTTCGTGTCAATTTATGACTTTGTGTGGTTATCTCGTTTTTTCCTATGAGCCTATATTTATTTAGTGCTTTCAGCCAGTCATCATAACTCATTTTTTAACTCTAGTTGCATTTTGTAGCTCTTGTTTTGGCTTTTCAAATTGTTATCGTGTTTTCTTATGGTGGACACCACAAGCCGCAGTTACAATTTCTGTGGCTGCCATAATAGCTAAATATATTTGATATTCATGAGTTTGCAGAGCGGAAGCTGACTTGTTTACTAGTAAGTAATTTTTTACGCTGTTCGGGTATTTTTTCAGCTCATTTCTAATGATTTTTTCCAATATTTTTTTTACACTATTTTGACTATTGTGTGTTTCTCAACTTTACTTTTTATCATTAAAATTTTCAAGAAACTTTTAGAATTGGACTTCAATTTCCTTAACTCGTATTGTTTCTTTTATCAATACTGTTACTCCACCTTCCTTCCCTGCTCTTCTCAACACTGAGCCGTTTCCGTCATATACGACCTCATATAAAAATATTTTTCCTGATTAATTTTAATTAAAACCGTATCAGGTTTTGTCTTCTTTATAATAATTCATTCAAAATTAGCATGCAAAATATTTACAAAAGCATTTCTCACTAATTCTCACTCCTCTGCATGTTTAGTGGTTCTCTCTATCCTGTGTTTGTTCTTTAAGAAACCATTTGATAGATGTTCATGTAGTCCTTTATTTTCAATCTGTTCTCCTTAGTACGGTCTTGTCTAATTTTCATATAATTACATCCTTCTAATTTGTTTGTTTCTAGCAAATTTATACTCTATTCCTTATCTGCGTAATTGCTTTTTATTTTCGACCTCATCTCGTCTGTCTCATATTTTCCAACTTTCACATTTCCCATTATATGCCCTAAAAATTTTAAACCTCTAAGCATTCTGTAGTCTCATTTGTGTCGACCAGACACAAATATCAGCTTTTCTTAACATTATCAGAGATATTCTGAATATATTCTTGTTTAGTTTTTTGCATTTGTAAGATAGCATAACTATTTTCTAATTTAGCTGTGTGTGAAGGCTTACTCAGCCCTGTAACAACTTCAGACGTATTACCAAGGCTGGCTCCTCCTCAGGAAAATTAATGAATAGAAAAAGAGCAAAAACTGACAAACATAAACACATTATTATTTAGAAAATTTAAAATATAAAACACTTAAATATGAAATATTGATCCTACCTTAAAGAAAATGAAAAATGAAAAATATAAATGATATCTGAATTCAACGCTAATATATATATATATATATATATAATATATATATATATATATATATATATATATATATATATATATATATATATATATATATAAAACTTGGGTGTCTGGTGTTGGTGACATTGCATGTTGTTGAAATCGTAGCCGTTGCCGCTGATGGGGGGGGGTCGCAGATGTTGATGACAACCCACCGGCTCGTTCTTCACAGATTTTATAGCCGTCAATAATCCGTCCAGATGACAGGAAAGCAGGTTTTTTCCACTGCAATGATGAGGGGTTATATCCTGCTACTTGCATACACAAACAGGTAAGTGGATCAGAATTTGGGACGTCTCAGAACGTTAGTCCGTCTCCTTCAATTCTACTCGTTGATTAGCAGGTGACCCTCTCTGTCCTTTCAAGCTGTAAAGAGAGACAGATTACCCACTGCTTAAGAAATCACTCTCCATGATAAGTACAATACCTAAAAGATGTGGTGATTATTAAAACATTTTAACCTATCAAGACTGAAAGGACTAAGTTAATTATTGGTCAAAAGTGAAGCTTTCAACCAATAAGTCCACTAAAATATGATCAGGCGTGTACTTACAGTAGTGTTGGGAGCTGTGAGTCGAGTGATTTACTGTTTGACCGGAGCCCCACACGTCGCCTTTCGGGGGGGGAGAAGAGGGAGGGGAAGGGATAGCGGGAGCTAGACAGACCCTACCTTAACAAGCAGCCGGCAATGAAACTATTGTTACTATATACTCCCTCGCTACTCCTATCTATTGAACTTTTCTCTCACACTCCCCCATACCAAGACTTATAGTCAAGGAGTATAAGAAGAATAGGCAAGGAAAAAGTTCTAACATGTGGAAGTCGCGTAAGGTAACAAATCTTCTACTGACTGTCACGACTTAACCAGTCAGAGAAATAATTGTATGAACCATTGATATACACAATATGGAACTTAGAAGCCTGGAGTGCCAATGTCCACCTCAAGAGGCGACTGTTGGTTCCCTTAAAAGTTTCTAGGTATATCAAAGGTTTGTGGTCCGTTTCTAAAATGAATTCTTTTCCCAGCAAATAAAATTTAAGTTTGGAGATACCCGCACAAGGACTAAACATTCCTTTTCTATTGTGGAGTATCTCGTTTCTGCGGGAAGGAGTTTCCGGCTTAGGAAGCATACAGGGAAGGGAGTACCATCATGGTATTGTAGTAACACTGCACCTAAGCCAGTATTGGAGGCATCAGTTCTTAAACAAAATGTTTTATTAATATCTGTAATCTTAAGTATAGGGTCTTTCGAAAAGATACTTTTAATCTCATTAAATTTTTTCCGAGCTACGTCAGAAAGTTCAAGAGGTTCCTTCACAGACTTTTTAAGGAAGCCGGATAAGATGCCTGTAAGATCAGTAAGGTTCGGGATAAACCATGCATAAAAATTTACAGAACCAAGAAAGCTACGCATGAGCTTCTTGGTTTTGGGGAATTTAAATTCTAATAAAGCTTTGATCTTACTGGGGAGAGGCTGCAGAGAGTTATTAGAAAGTATCAGTCCAAGATATCTAATCTTGTTATACCCAAGGAAGCATTTCTTCGGCTTGGCAGTGAGGCCATGTGAGCGTAACCTACGCAAAACTGATGTTAATGTTTGGATATGCTTGCCCCACGTGGATGTCATTACGTAAATATTATCAAAATAAACTGAAACATTTGGCATATTACCCAAGACCTTTCTCATCAGTCTCACGTAGGTAGCACAGGCAGTTACCATACCGAAGGGCATAGTTCTATATTGCATCAGTCCTTGGTGTGTAGGAAAAGCGGTGTACTGTTTAGAAGAAGGATCTAACATTACTTGATGATATGCCTGCACAATATCAATCTCTGAAAAGAAGGAAGCGTCATAAAATTTGTGTAGATCGCTATCTATTAAGGGCATAGGTTCAGCATCCCACCGAGTTATAGCATTAAGGCCTCGGAAGTTAATAGCAAGTCTATATGAGTTATCCTCCTTCTTAACTATGACTACTGGTGAGCAATATGCAGATACTGAAGGTTCAATGATCTTTAGTTTTAATAATTTGTCTACCTCTCGGTCAAATGCATCCCTAAGTTGAACTGAAACTGGGTATAATTTTCGTTTGATAGGACTGTCCGCCACTAAGTCAATCTTATGGACTACCGTGGAGGTAACACCTGGAATATCAGTAAAGACGTCTGAAAAGTTACACACTGAAGTAGTTCATGTCTCTTATGGTCATCCAAAGATTCATTAATATTAATGTTGGTTGCGCCCGAGTGGTCAAGAGTCACCAAGTCATGTAGTTCTTCATCATAGTCTAAGTTAGAGATGTCAGTTACACACACCTTATATTCTTCAGTTGTCTTATCAAGTTCGTGTGGAAAAACTAAGTCAGTTATTAAGGCAGTTAACCGAATTTCTTCGGTAATATTTCTTAAGGATGTTGATATGATAAAGCTTAGGTTTTCCCTTGACTTTTATGAGGTAGTCAACTTTCCCACAAATTTTTAATACTTTATATGGACCTTTCCATGCTACTAATAATTTATTTGACTTGATAGGCAAAAGTACCAGAACTTCATCCCATACTTTAAAACTTCTCTGACTTTTGGAATCAAAATAGGTTTTGTACTGGTCCATTGACAAGCTTAAGTTTTTCGAAACTATGTCAGAGGTCTCCTCAAGTTTGGATCTAAGGTCAAGGAGGAACTGATAAGAAACCTGAACCTCAGCCTTTACGTCCTCATTAGTCCATAAGTCATGAAGGATGGACAATGGGCCTCTGGCCTGTCTACCATAGAGAAGTTCAAAAGGTGAAAACCCCAGAGAGTCACTGGGAACTTCCCTCATGGCAAACAAAGCAGAGGGTAGGTAATGATTCCACTCCTTAGGTTTAAGGGAGCAAAGTTACCTTAAAATGGACTTGAGAATCGAATGCTGGCGCTCAATCCTCCCATTACAGCTGGGATGATAAGGTGTGGTGAAGAGAGGCTTCACTCCCAGAAGTTGGTATAGATGTTGCATTAAGTCAGATGTGTATTGTGTCCCACGGTCAGACAAAATTTCTCTAGGGATGCCCACTCTGGAGAAGATGGACAAAAGGGCTTCAGCCACCTCTGTAGTAGTTAGGGTCTTTAAGGGAACGGCTTCAGGGAAACTCGAAGCATAATCAACTAATGTTAATATATATCTAAGTCCCCCAGATGAAAGTGGAGATAAAGGACCAACGATGTCAATAGCTACTCTTTCAAAGGGTACCGTAAAGATTGGCATTTTGACCATAGGTACTCGCCTGGTACCTCGGGAGGATGACAGTTGGCAAACTTTACACGATCTACAATAGGTAGTGACATCTGACGACATTTTTGGCCAAAAATAGGTTTCCCTAAATTTATTTAAGGTTTTACGATGCGAGAAATGTCCGGCCACTGGCAGGTCACGAGCCATTTTAAGAACAGTCTCTCTGCATTGACTTGGAACAGCTTAGATGGAATAGTCTATCTCGTCTGAATTTAATTTGAATACTGATTTATACAAGATATCCTTTATATATTCAGATTTATATGAAAAGTTTTTCCTTTGAATAACTTGATTTTGTTTAGCTGCATTATGGCAGTTTTGAAGAGAAGGGCAATTACGTTGTAAATTGACAAAGGAGTCCTTCGATATATCTAAAGGCTTAGTCAGGGAAAATCAAAGGATGGACAGTAGGAGAAGTCTGGGCTTTGGTCTGAGCCCTAGACAAGACTTTTATAGTATCGGAGGTGATATCTTCACTTTCATCTAGCAAGTGAACCGGTGATCCTACTACCTCGCTTTCGAGAGTAGCATCACTGGCTTTTAATCCCACATGAATCTCACGAGACATTGTCTCATCTGAACTTTCGAGGGGCTTCTCTGACTCTACAGGAAGAGGAATTGAAATACTTATGTCCATCTTTGGTGATGAAAGGTCAACCTCAGAAGGAAGAATGGCACCTTTTACATTACCTATTAGTACGGAGCAAGAAGTGATGGGAGCTAGTACGGCTTCAGACCAACCTGTGAACCATTTAGACCTAATGTAACAACGGATGGTAGAAAAAGTGTCCGTACGGCCCAAGTAGTCTGAAAGTATAGCAGAGGAATGAGTTTCTTTAAGGTTAGGGAACAGTTTATCAGAAATGACTGTACATGTGCATCCAGTGTCTCGTAAAATGGTAGATACATTAAGTCCATTAACTGTTCCTGAACAGAAGGGTGCTTGATCATTAGTCTTTAAAACATCTTCCAACTTTTTGGACCTTCTTAGGACAATCTGGACGTTTATGCCCCTTAACACCACACAAATGACAAACAGGAATAAAAGAAGTCATTTTACTTTCCACTAGAGGTTTTGATTTCTTAAGGTCTGATGAACCCTTGCCCTTAGAGTTCGATCCCTTTAGGTCTTTATAGGAATTGTGAGCCTCAGCATGCAGGTCAGCAGCCTCGGCAACTTCCTCAGGTTTAATCAGGTTACGTTCCCTAATGAATGTTCGTATTTGGTGAGGAAGAGCTGTCAGGAACTGGTCAGCAACCATGAAGTCTCTAAGAGATTCATAACTGTGATCAATTCCTGAACTCTCTATCCAAAAGTCGAACAAACGAAAGAGTGTTACTTTTAACTGCTGAAAGTTTTGGCCAGACTGTAAGGTGGCATACCTGAAATCTTTCCTGTAAGAATTTGTGGTTTTTTGATATGCTTTAAGGATTGCCTTCTTCAGTATGTTATAATTACATATGATATCCTGTGACAAAGTTGCATAGATATTCAAAGCTGTACCAGAAAATAACATTCCTAACCTGGTAGCCCAGGTGTCAGCAGGCCATTCACAAAGGGTAGCGGTATTTTCAAACCTGATAATGTATGAAGTTATGTCTTCACCCTCTGTGAAGGGAGGTAAATTAGGTGTTGGAATATGTGCACTAGCTGCATGATGTTCAATTACTCCTTCCTCTAATTGTTGTTGTGTAAGAGTTAACTTTTTATTCTCTAATTCAAGGCGAGCTTTTTCGAGCTCGCGATCCTTTTCTCTCTCTATTAACTCGAGTTTTCTAGCTTTTTCCTCACATTCTCTAGCTTTTTCCTCACATTCTCTAGCTTTTTCCTCAACTTCTCTATCCTTTGCTCTTTCCTCAAGTTCTCTTAATTTAACTTGCTCCTCACGTACTCTAGCTCTCTCCTCACGATCAAGTCTATCACGCTCCTTTTTGTCTTCTCTCTCTCTCTATCTTGGTTTTCTCTTTCAATTCGATCTCTCTCCTTTTTCTCTTCTCTTTCCCTTTCTGTCTCTCTTCTCTCTCAATTCTCTCTTCAAGTCTTTCCTGGATCTTAGCACTAATGAAAGATTCTAAATTTTTCCCTGTTATTCCTAACTTACTTCCAGCATTCATCCAAAACTGGTATTCCTCCATACTTGCAAGAATAACTTAAACTGTGGGGGAAATGAACTGGGTATTAAAGAAAACGGAGGGTTCAATTACTGCTCCGCTCAAACTGTAAATAAACCAGAGGGCTCGATCCCTACTTCAATTAAACAATATGTATTAATAAAAACGAAGGGTTCTATGCCAGCTCCGAGCAAACAGTAAGTAGAATGGGGTCCCTTGACCATCCAATCTTCTCACCAACAAATCAAGAGTGTCTTACAACAGTTCCCTTGATAAAATAAAGAGTTCAATGAAACAAATTGTCACTGGAAAATCTCGGGTCCCTAGAGTCTAATCCTCCAAAGTGTTTCAAGCTCGAACAAAAAGGTGGCAGAATTAAATATTATATCCTGCCTGACTTGACTTACAATAAATTGAGACTATAACAATCACCAAATCTTTTAAATACCTGTACTGTAGTCCTACCATAGAGAATGATTACTCATGGCTGGTGGTAACCGTCTGTGGTATGCGGCGTTGAAGTTCCAATGGTAGATTCGAGATGGAGTTGAATTTTGATTCAGAGTTGATCCTGGCAAGATCGCCACTTGTGAAGGCTTACTCAGCCCTGTAACAACTTCAGACAGTATTACCAAGGCTGGCTGGCTCCTCAGGAAAATTAATGAATAGAAAAAGAACAAAAACTGACAAACATAAACACATTATTATTTAGAAAATTTAAAATATAAAACACTTAAATATGAAATATTGATCCTACCTTAAAGAAAATGAAAAATGAAAAATATAAATGATATCTGAATTCAACGCTAATATACATATATAAAACTTGAGTGTCTGGCGTTGGTGACACTGTGTGTTGTTGAAATCGTAGCCGTTGCCGCTGATGGGGGGGGGGGGGTCGCAGGTGTTGATGACAACCCACCGGCTCGTTCTTCAGATTTTATAGCTGTCAATAATCCGTCCAGATGACAGGAAAGCAGGTTTTTTCCACTGCAATGAGGGCCTATATCCTGCTACTTGCATACACAAACAGGTAAGTGGATCAGAATTTGGGACGTCTCAGAACGTTAGTCCGTCTCCTTCAATTCTACTCGTTGATTAGCAGGTGACCCTCTCTGACCTTTCAAGTTGTAAAGAGAGACAGATTACCCACTGCTTAAGAAATCACTCTCCATGATAAGTACAATACCTAAAAGATGTGATGATTATTAAAACATTTTAACCTATCAAGACTGAAAGGACTAAGTTAATTATTGGTCAAAAGTGAAGCTTTTAACCAATAAGTCCACTAAAATATGATCAGGCGTGTACTTACAGTAGTATTGGGAGCTGTGATTCGAGTGATTTACTGTTTGACCGGAGCCCCACACGTCACCTTTCGGGGAGGGGGGGAAGAGGGAGGGGAAGGGATAGCGGGAGCTAGACTGACCCTACCTTAACAAGTAGCCGGAAATCAAACTATCACTTTCGGGGAGGGGGAAAAAAAGGGGGGGGGGGAATAGAGGGAGCGGGACTTACCCTACCTTACCAAGCAGCCGGCAGTGAAACTATTGTTACTATATACTCCCTCGCTACTCCTGTCTATTGAACTTTTCCCTCACACTGTGTATTCCTCGGTGTCTTTTATCTCTGTCATCCTTATTACTACCAATTCCTGATTTCTTTCTTTCATTTTCTTCATTATTTCGTCTTCCTCTTTTAGTTATTTCTGTTTTAGTTGTATTGAAACCTTAAAGAGAAATACTTTATCAAAAGTGCACCTTCATAGCCTAGAATTATACTTACCCTTCCTCTTGAGTAACTACATCAGCATCGTAGGTTTGAAGTCTTTCGCAACAGACATTCTCAAGGAATGGAACAGATAACGTTACCATTCTTTTTTTTTTAATAAAACTTATAAATTGGCAGCAAAACAGCCCAGAAATAATCCAGCCATTTTCCTGTATCGGTTACTCCAACAACGAGTCTGAAATCGATCAGAGAAGTCATTTTCAGGTTATCGCGCAAAACCTGCGATCCGCACCAAACCTGCGTTGAAAGTTTGAAGCCCATCGGAAGGGTCGCCCTCAAGTTTATTCCTAGAAACTTTTAAGGAAGAGAAAACATAGTATCAGCCACTACAGGTATCTTTTTTTCTGGGGATTACCTAATTAGTGTATTACCTTCATGTATAGTTCATGACGATTTTCACAGAAGAATAGAAAAAAAATTATTTCCGCACGGCTTTTGATTAAGATACATGAACCTGGTTGCTTCGTCCCTCTCTCAATATGGGAACTAATTCTAACTTTGCTGCGTAAATTATGTGCATCAAATCGAGTTTCTCCAAAATAATTCTGCTATATTCACGGAGTATATAATTTTTGTTTAATATATAGGAGTTTTCCTTTGAACACATAAAATATATATTTTGAGGCATTAATATTACAATATTTTGTCAAGATTTACACTGCAACGACACTATACCATTAAATATAAATATAGGTAAAAAATTTAATAACCAAATCTGCATGTTAACACAACCTGTAATTACCAAATAGTTTATTGGCACCGCTTTTCTAGATTCTGAGTTTCGAATATTAACAATGTTTATCCTTATTTTTGAATTAATGGAAAGATAAAGCAGGAAGTATTATAGGTAGGATAAGTAATAAGTCTCAAATATTTACTGAGGTCAACTTTGATTACGTATTTTATAGTTACTATAGTAGAACAATACTCTCGAGGTGTTTTTGTTTACATCTGAACTTTGTTCCAGGATGACATCCACAGCAATCAATACCCAGGTACATATACACTACTATGGGAACACAAGTAGCAGTCTCTGCTAGGGAATTAAATCAGGTTACCTTTATGTTTACTGACTTATATGTAGTTGCAGGGGTCGAGTATCAGCTCTTGGTTTCCAACTCCAAACCTCACACTTCTAGTTTCACAAGTATTCTGCCTCTTGTAACCTTTTGCATTATTACTTAAGTCTTTGAATAATGCTTGTATCTATCTTGCTCCTCATCTAAGTCATTCCATTTCCTTGTCATCCTGGATGACGTGGATGAGTGGAACAAACTTCCGAGTACAGGTATTCAGGCTAAAACGTTGTGTAGTTTTAAAAATAGGTTAGATAAATACATGAGTGGGTTTGGGTGGGTGTGAGTTGAACCTGACTAGCTTGTGCTGCTGGGTCTGGTGCCGTGCTCCTTCCTTGAGTGGAGGTGGCCAGACTGGGTGGGTCATTGGGCTAATCCGGGGGGGGGATGGACCTGCTCCGCATGGGCCAGTAGGCCTGTTGCAGTGTTCCTTCTTTCTTATGTTCTTATGTTAATTTCCCTGTGTTTCAATTGCTTCTTTAGCGTCCATTGGTATCCCACTGTTGCCAGTCCCAGCCTTGCAGAGAGTCTGTTAATGTCTGCGATTCTTTGTTTTTCTTAGGTTCTCGTTTTTTGTGTCTCGTATCGTTTTCACTTGAAAGTGAAAGGTTGGGCGGAGGTTTCAACTCCAGTACGGGATGAGTTAAGAGTGAGTTGGTTTCTTCAAGCTGAGAGCTGTTGTCATATTAAATATTAGAAGAGTACGCCGGGGAGGAGTGTGTAATGTTCTATACGTGAAATTAACTTTCAGTAGTTACCCATCTATGTTTGCGAGGGAGGAAATGAGAGGGGGAAGGGTAAGTGGTGTTCCAGGTCTTGAGTTAGCTATACTTCTTTCTTCTTCACCTGATCAAGGATAACGACAATGCAAGATTTACTCACTACTCTATTGATTGGACCTGTAAATTCAGCAGAGCCTTTGAAAACCAGATTGATACCAGTCTTGTTTTCTTATGCATTAGACCAAACTGTGTTTCAGACATAAAAGCTGCTTTGTCACATGACATGCAGTAATCTGCAATTTTACTAGATGTGTATCTTTCATAAGGATAACGACCATAATTCAATACTTGGCTCCTTGTCCTTTGGAACAGATTCACCCAACATAACATTATTGGAATATATTAATGCTAACTAACCAAATGAAAGCTCTGGCCTACAGGTGATTTTAGCTTCACTTTGTTCTATTTGCTTATTTTTTTTTTTAAGTTTACACATAAGATCAATAAAGATATTGATCGAGCCACATTATCAAATGGTCTAACGTTATACTAAAGATATTAAATCATAAAATGATGTTA
Organism: Cherax quadricarinatus; assembly: GCF_038502225.1. NCBI lineage: Eukaryota > Metazoa > Arthropoda > Malacostraca > Decapoda > Parastacidae > Cherax > Cherax quadricarinatus. Next base: position 10,618,260 of record NC_091325.1, on the reverse strand, counting down.
CTCTCGCCCCCTCTAAAGCCTTAAATGTAAAAATACTGCATAATTACGAGCACTTGTCTTTAAACCTGAAGAACCAGTAAGTGTAGATTTTTTTCTTTGAGATAGTGTAGTGGGCAGTGCCACTCATCCTTCGAGTGAAAACACTGCCATAAACATATTAAATATCAGCCCCAATAATTGACAGGCTAATAGCTAGATCAGCTCTCTCTCTCCTGGGTCGTTCCAATATACAGGTATTATTCTCTTTACAATTATACTTACCTTCAAATATTGCTTCCTTTTATAATTATCCTTATCTTAATTGAACGAATGTCTGCTATTTTTGCAAACTGCTGAGAACCAAAATTTAAAGAAAAAAAAGAGAAGGGCTCGTGACCCGTGGTTGTTGGGCGGGGTCGCCCATCGCCTCCGAGACAACCACATGGTTTATCACGGTAATGACTACCTCGACGGCCAAGCTATCGTGTAAATGACAGTTTTGAAGCCGTAAGTCTGACTCAAATGGAGGAGTCAATAAAATAAATGTGTGGCGGAATATTATCATGTAAGTTAGACACGCCTAATTGCCGTTGATGAAGCGTAATGATGAATCTCGCTTGGAGGCAATTCTAATGTGTGTTTTTTTATAATTAAAATGCGCTAAAGTTATCAGACCTGAAGCATCTGGTTAAATTGGCTTGTCGACGCCGTTACCTCGAGTTTTTCTACCTATACACATATTTCTCGATATATTCAGCTAAATTAAAATTTCTAAATATACAGCGGGAGCTTCTCTCTTTTTACAATGAATAAAGACGTAACACTGACATGTGGTAGGCACTTAACACAACGAAATCTTTATTGGTACAACGTTTCACCCACGAGTGGGGTTTATTATGGATTTGATAAAGCCCACTCGTGGGTGAAACGTTGCAAAATAAAGACCACTGAATTTTCTGTATACTCTTAACTCTTTTTGATGATTAACCGTTATTCCTACAGTTCATCATTGTACCAAAGATTTACATTATTGACAAGTTGAAGAATAAACATGTGCAACACCTAAGAATCTTTACCAGAGAAGCCCTTAGCTTGCGCAACAGACTTATCAGTCTTACACAGGAACATGAGAATGGAGACTTCTGTTATGGAGCCAGAGGCGCAGCAGCTAATGGACATCATATGTGGGGAGGGCCAACTAGTAGGTCGAGTCCAAGAGGTTGACCAAAGGTTAGCAATAGAAATGTAGAGGATATCCTCTGTACCAAGACTTTATAGTGGTGGTGTCAGAAACGTATCTTTTCATCAAAGGCATACAATATCAACTAGATGATAAACAAGACACATGCTGAACTTCTGGGTATCTTAAGGCCATCTATTATCAAGTTGTACGTCTGTATAAATTCTCTCTCTCTCTCTCTTTCTCTCTCTCTCTCTCTCTCTCTCTCTCTCTCTTTCTCTCTCTCTCTCTCTCTCTCTCTCTCTCTCTCTCTCTCTCTCTCTCTCTCTCTCTCTCTCTCTTTCTCTCTCTCTTTCTCTCTCTCTTTTTTCTTACACAGGGTTTGACAAGGTTAAAGATCCCTAACTTTATTGACAGCTATTTACAGGTTAAGGATTCCTAACTTTATTGGCAAGCTAAGAGCTGTTACCTACATCAGCTCATTTGAAACCATTTTTATTGTTATGAGACATACAAGTAGGGAACAGGATGAAGTTGGAGCCATCTGTGGGCCAGCATTTTCATTTGATCAACTGACGTTATCTCGTTGACATCATTATGCTGTACGAATGTGTTCCATACTCGAGTCATCCTGGGTACATATGATCTCAGATGGAGTGATGTTCTGGAGAAGGGTACAGCCAGAGTGAAGTTGCTGCTTTCTGCCCGTCTTGTGGCATAAAAGCTTGTTTCACGCTGTCCTCGAAGTGGATCCAAGTGTGGTATTTTGACAATATTGGCCTTGTACATAACAGTAAGGCCACCCACATCCCTCCTATGTTGAAGGCTCTGCTGAAATGACAGATCTATCCAGGATGGGTCCAGGCGAGAGATGAGACGTCTTGCTCTGTTCTTTACTCTGTCAAGCAGTCTGTCATGCAGGGTTAGGTTATGAATTCCTAACTTTATCTATAAGCTAAGAGTTGTTACCTACCTCAGCTCATTTGAAAACCCTTTTCCTGTTAAGAGACATGCGAATAGAGAGTAGGATGAAGTTGGAGCCATCTGTGGCCCTGCGACTTCATTTGGTCATCTGCCTTAATTTCATCGATGTCATTATGTTGCGCAAACTTGTTCCAGCCTCGGGCCATTGTAAGAATGAATCATCTCAGATGAAGTTATGTTCGTGAGAGGGATACAGCCAGCGTGTAGTTGCTGTTGCTGCAGATCTTGTACATAACACTAAGGCCACCCACATCCCTCCAGTGTTGAAGGCTCTGTTGATATGACAGATCTGTCCAGTCCGGGTCCAGGAAAAAGATATGTCATCGTGCTCTATTCTCTACTTTCTATTCTGTCAAGAAGTCGTAGATGAGACGGGGGCGGGCAACCCCAGAAAGAAGAGCATACTCAAGTTGTGACCGCACTTGTGCCTCGTACAGAGGTTTCATCTTCTGTCAAGCAGATGCGAGATACGTCTAAGTGCTGTAAGCTTCCTGGCCACCTTGCTTGCCAGATTTGCTACATGGCTCACTCTCTCTCTCTCTCTCTCTCTCTCTCTCTCTCTCTCTCTCTCTCTCTCTCTCTCTCTCTCTGATTTTTCCGATATATTTTCATGATAATTATGACTGTAATGTCCATGATACATATCAATGAGCAGTTTACATAATTGTGTAGTGGGTGTCAGTAGACTAGTTTTATGCCTCTGTTATCTCTGAAACCAGTCAAACGTATTTGATGCAAAGTAGTATGATTAGCAGTCAAAAGAAATTCTACACGAGCATAGTTTGGAAGGTTTACCTTAAAGGCGATTGTGGAGTTTGCATAATTGCGTGGTGTGTAAGAAAACAAGTTCTGACTAACAGAATGGAATATTCGCTACAAGAAATCTGGAAAAAGGTTCACTTTCAGATAATTTCTTTGCCAACTTGCAAGTCCCAACCGCCATTGCTAGCTGCAGGAAATGTTAAGGTTCCTCTCATGGAGATGGTCTCGATGCCAGTAAAGAGCTCTTGTTCCATGGAATTGGAGATTTCCTCCTCATCCTTGGGTCAAACCTAATAACTTCCCATATTTCAAGCGCTACAAGACCTTTTGATGGTTTAGTACTTCCTCGTGATTATAATTACGTTAATTAAAGCTACCGCGAGAAGCAATCAGACAAATGCATCTATCCTCCATAAATTACTAGAAATGGGAGAGCCGATAAGACCGGAGATGTGCTTTCCAGCCAGCACAGCCTCTCGCCAGCCTTCGTCAGCTGTGCCTGGCATAGGGCAAATAGCCCTGTTTGAGAAAGAATTTAAATATAGTTTCAGTTTACTAGAAAGAAAGGTCAAGTAGTAGCTAACATTTACAATACACTGTCCAGCATTAGTAAAATTCTAAGGAAAATAATCTCTCAACAAATATGAGCATTAAATTACTACCGCTCGCTACTGTGGCTGTCAAATTGGTTACAGAAAAAAGCCGATCTGGGAGACGAAACAATGAATGAATCACTAGTAAGTTGTGCAGTTGCAGTGGACAGTTAGCTACATCACAGTGATCAACTGCAAAGTTGCAAATGCAAGGAACTTATATTTGCAAGGACCCAACTCTTCCTAGAAGGGACATCACCAGAGCCGAACTTCAACATTGCAGAGAAGTTGTTCACCCTGCTGTTACATGCAAGAGTATGAAGCCAGGGTTCGTAATGTTCCTCACTTGCCCAAATTTCTTGGATAGCTAGTCTCCAGAGAAGGTGCCTTGATACCGATAATGGGCTCTTGATTAAAAAAAATTGGAGCTTTCTTGCCTCTCCTCTAATCAAACCTGTTATTCCTCAGGAGCTGTGTAACATTTATGGGTTTAGTGTTTGTGAAGGAAAAGTCATGGTTATGGTTGTTCAGACACCTTGGAACCATTAGCATGTCACCGCCAGCACTCCCATCTAGCGGGTCGTAGCTGAACTTCAGTTTCATCGGGTCTGATTTGCTTCAATTTCTACTCCTGGTAGTATTAACCTTACGTGGTGTGGGTTAAAGTTTGGAGAATCACTTCACCTCCACTCTTCTCATCAGGTAAGGTGATCTACCAGGAGTATTTCTATTCTTTGTTACTGATTTACCTGGTTACTTATTAACCCTTTGTGTAACCAGTGTTGATTTTCTTTATTAACAGCTCTGCTGCTAGCCTGGTCAACCAGGGTACACGCCGCTAGTTAGTGGAGCCAAATCCCTGTCAACGGGACATATTGGGACATAACTCCTCATCTCTTTGATATCTGATGTGTGGTACAGCGACAAAGTATTGACAGGATTCCCAGAACATCGGACGAACACCACCATCCAGAATAACCAACACCATTTCTTCTAAAACATCACAGAAGACTATCCCGGGCATAAGATACTCCTGTCTCAACATCATACTGGAACCACAGAGGCCAGTTTTATTTTACTTAATTAAAATCCTTAGAAAATTATCTTAGGTATTATTCCTCAAGTTATTCATTATTTTCCAATCTTTTGTTCAAGCGGAAGGCGTTCCCCTGACATACAAACACAGGCAAACTATCAGAGATAAGATATGATGCGTAAAGGGATATTAGGTGAATACTAAAGTTCTCGATGCAACTAACCAGTCCTCATTGCCACTAAGGTACCCATCACCACATTCCTGGCATTCGTTTTGTTTAGTTGTTACTCTGCCGTGTTATTATGCTACACTTTTTGCCTTGCTGGGCTTACCAATTGACCTTCGAGGTTCGACACTAACGAGGTCACGGCCCACGTAATTAAGGTGGTCTGAAGGCAGTATTTGACCTGTATCGTCTGGCACACCGGTATCCTAAGTCGTGGGAAATGTTCAGTTCACTTTGAAGGTAAAGTTTGATTGCTAGGTGAACGCAGGTAAGTAGCACGTTCTCTCACACTAAGCGGACACGATGGAACATCCATCACTCCTTGTGTTGTACGACTCGCACTGTTATAGCTCTAGCATAAACGTAAAAGATTTAAAGATTTATATTATTTTAGTTTATTATCCTTTCAACTGTGTCATTTTACACTATACTATTTGGCGAGTTATTTTCGACATGCAGTGAGATATAAATTTGTTGTGAGAGGATTACATTTTTCTTGCGTATAATTTTTGTTGAAAGGAATAAATATTTTATTTGCGTAACTAAAAAATAACAGAATTGCGTAACTTGCATGACCTAATAATAGCTATATTTAATTGATGAATAATTTAAAAATAAAAATATCTGCTTACTATATAAAACGATCTTTGCCAAACAGACCAAGTACTCGACCTTTGTAAAATCCAGCTAGAAGAATAGGATAGTATAATATAAAGCAACTGAAGATCTTAATTATCGGTTTCTCAAAATTAATGTTGGGGAATGTGAGAGGGTGAAAAAAATTATCTGAGAAAGAAAATATTTCCAGAAGAAAAGAAATCCATAACTTTTCTCCTAGAAAAAGAAAATAAGAATGAACTTGAAAGATTTACAAACGCACAAAGGGGAAGGGCAGGGTGGAACTTGTGCATTAAAATATCAGAGAATCTTATACAGAATGACTCTTCAAGAGGGGGGCGAGAGGCGCCTTAATGGTCAATTGATCTTGAATCTAATCTGATTACTTTCTATTCTCCAGGTTCAGTGTCATCCCTACTTGTTTTACTTTCCCTTAATACAATTAGACATAAATAACCCGCACACAGGAGAGAGAAACTTAAGACGACGTTTCGTTCTGACAGCGACCGACTTGACTTTGTAAATGGTCCGGGTCAGAACATAAACATCAAACAAGCAAATTGGCTGTCACACACGTCTGGCAGAGCAGTCTTTCAACAGTAGTATGCAGAGTTCACATCTGCCACGTCAGATTATTATTATTATAATCAAGGGGGAAGCGCTAAACCCGGAGGATTATACAGCGCCTGGGGGGGGGGATGTGGAAGGCATTCAGGCTTAATTCGGGGAACTGGAGCACAGATCCAATTCCCTAAATCAAGAGCCCCTCACCAACATCAAGGAACCTTCCTTGAGGGTGCCACGTCAGAGATCACAGCCATCCTATTGACTGGTCTCCTGCTAAAACTGTCTTCCCTACTTCCAACTTTAACAGTCGCCGTCTGGTTGAATCCTACCTAATACACGACTTTCCTTGTATGAATCTTAGTCCTGGCTTCGTCTCTGTAGATGCCTTCCTCTCCCACTACATTGTAAAATGCTCCAAATTTCAGAACACTCGTGACCTAACCTGATTCCTCCTTTTTTCTTCTCCCTCTTCCCCTTTCCTGTTTCCTTTTTCTCCTTTGGGTTGTCTTTCTTCTGCCCTGTGTATTTGTTCCTTTATTTGTTTCCCCCCTCCTCGGTGTTCTTGCTCTTACCCTCTGTGGGCACCAGCTCCCTTGCAGTGCTCCTCTTTCTTAGTATTTGGCTGGCCCCTCTTACTCTTACTACCTCCCCACTACTACTTCCTTCCCTCCACTACTACCACCACTACTACTACTACTACTACCACTACTACCCCCCCCCCCTCAAGGAAGGTTCCTTGATGTTGGTGAGGGGCTCTTGATTTAGGAAATTGGATCTGTGCTCCAGTTCCCCGAATTAAGCCTGAATGCCTTCCACATCCCCCCCCCCAGGCGCTGTATAATCCTCCGGGTTTAGCGCTTCCCCTTGATTATTATAATAATAATAATACCACCACCTCCTGCCTATATATATATATAACATCCTCCTCTCCTTTTCGTTAGTGTGACTTTGTAAATGGTCCAAGTCGGACCGAAACGTCGTCGTAAGCTCCTCTCCTCTATATGCGCTGTATAGTCCTTGTGGCTTAGCGCTTCTTTTTGATTATAATAATAATAATCCTCTATATGCGGGTTATTTGTGTATTGTGTACACGCGCTAGCTCGTGGCGTAAGAATGGGTTGCGTTGAGATTCCAGTGGAAGATGTGAACAAAAAATATAGACAAGTTATTTGTAGTCTACAAAAAAGACTTGTCATTATTTAGCATTTTTTATACACGCACTAAATAATTTGATACATAACTCCAGGTACAATTTCTTTAATAACATTAATTTTGGATTTTTTATAGAGGTTGAGGTGGTAGTTGTGGTAGTCTGTGTAATTGTGGAAGTGAATTACTGAAGAAGGAATAACAATTTAAAGAGTTTTTATAGTAGTGATAGCTCTTAACTTTGAAGTACAGTATATTTTAGGAAGATGAGGCATAGCGTGTGTGTGTACACACGCCTAGTTGTACGCGCGTAGTTGTGATTGTAGGACTTAAGTTATAGCTCCTGACGTCTCTTCGCTGATCGCTATTAGGTTTACTCTCTCCCTCCCCAATGAGCTTTATCGAACCTCTTCTTTAAGCTATGACTGGAACCTGCCTCAAATACATTAATCTCTAGATTGTTTTACTTCTTGACAACTCTGTGACTGAAGAAATACTGTGTGTGTACTCACCTAATTGTACTCGCCTAATTGTGGTTGCAGGGGTCGAGACTCAGCTCCTGGCCCCGCCTCTTCACTGATCGCTACTGGGTCCTCTCTCTCTCTCTCTCTCTCTCTCTCTCTCTCTCTCTCTCTCTGCTTCCTGAGCTTTGTCATACCTCTTCTTAAAACTATGTATGGTTCCTGCCTCCACTACTTCATTTGCTAGGCTATTCCACTTGCTGACAACTCTATGACTGAAGAAATACTTCCTAACGTCCCTGTGACTCGTCTGAGTCTTCAGCTTCCAGTTGTGACCCCTTGTCCCTGTGTCCCCTCTCTGGAACATCCTATCTCTGTCCACCTTGTCTATTCCCCGCAGTATCTTGTATGTCGTTATCATGTCTCCCCTGACCCTTCTGTCCTCCAGTGTCGTCAGTCCGATTTCCCTTAACCTTTCCTCGTACGTCATTCCCTTGAGCTCTGGGACTAGCCTTGTTGCAAACCTTTGCACTTTCTCTAACTTCTTGACGTGCTTGACCAGGTGTGGGTTCCAGACTGGTGCTGCATACTCCAGTATGGGCCTAACATACAGTGTACAGTGTCTTGAACGATTCCTTATTTAGGTATCGGAACGCTATTCTCAGGTTTGCCAGGCGCCCGTATGCTGCAGCAGTTATTTGGTTGATGTGTGCCTCCGGTGATGTGCTCGGTGTTATGGTCACCCCAAGGTCTTTCTCCCTGAGTGAGGTCTGTAGTCTTTGTCCACCTAGCCTATACTGTCTGCGGTCTTCTTTGCCCCTCCCCAATCTTCATGACTTTGCATTTGGCTGGATTGAATTCGAGAAGCCAGTTACTGGACCACATGTCCAGCCTGTCCAGGTCTCTCTGCAGTCCTGCCTCATCCTCATCCGATTTAATTCTTCTCATCAACTTCACATCTGCGAACAGGGACACTTCAGAGTCTATTCCTTCCATCATGTCGTTCACATATATCAAAAATAGCACTGGTCCTAGAACTGACCCCTGTGGGACCCCGCTCGTAACAGGCGCCCACTGTGATACCTCTTCACGTACCATGACTCGTTGCTGCCTCCCTGTCAGGTATTCCCTTATCCATTGCAATGCCCTCCCTTTTGAATGCGCCTGATCCTCCAGCTTCTGCACTAATCTCTTGTGGGGAACTGTGTCAATGGCCTTCCTGCAGTCTAGGAAAACGCAATCTACCCACCCCTCTCTCTCGTGTCTTTCTTCTGTTACCTTGTCATAAAACTCCAGGAGTGTGTGTGTGTGTGTGTGTGTGTGTGTGTGTGTGTGAGCGCGCGCGTGTGTGAGAGCTTTATCATACCTCTCAAACATTTCAAACTGTTCCACTTCCTGATAACTCTACGACTGAAGAAATACTTCCTAACATCCCTGTGACTCATCTGAGTCTTCAACTTCCAATTGTGACCCGTTGTTGCTGTATTCCATCTCTGGAACATCCTGTCTGTCCACTTTGTCAATTCCTCTCAGTATTTTATGTCGTTTTCATGTCCCCTCCCCCTCCTCCCTTCTATCCTCCATTGTCAGATCGATTTCCCTTAACCTCTCCTCGTGTGTGTGTGTGTGTGTGTGTGTGTGTGTGTGTGTGTGTGTGTGTGTGTGTGTGTGTAGGGAGAATATTTATTGAAGGTGGTGTACTCAGTGAGAGCCTTATTTTTAGTAAAAGGTGTAATCAGCGAGACGTATTTCTATTTAGTGTGGGGATACTTAATTAAGTAGATATATGCAATGATGAAGATATTTAGGAACGAGCTGGCAATAGACTGACTGCTGAATATGCTCAAGCTGGATGTGTGGGCTGGAGGACACTAACATGTGTACTAGTGCTTAAGTAATAATTAATGAAATTAAGGTCGTAACCACTACAGTGTGTAGGCCTTTAGTAGGTTCTAGATATTTTCTTCATTATTTGATAGTATTGGCGAGTCTGTATTTATTAATAACTGTGGTAACTCCGAGTTGACTCCTTATTCTCTTTTATAATTGAAAAATTGGATTTTTTCCGGGAACTTTTTGAGAGTATTTAGTTAGCTAGAGGTAGCACATAAGCAGCTTTTTGCGTAAAAAAAATATTTCAACGTAGTAATTAGCTCTAATTTTTGCGAGTGGAGAAGAGAATCTCAGCAAAGTGAGCTAGTGCAATTATTAGACTGATATTTTTCAATCAACATATTTTAAAATGAACTTGAGAGTCCAGTGTTTCTTTAACGATGAGCCACGAGATGCCATAAACTGCCACTATCAGTTCACATTACAATTATTTCTTACTGCATGGTTGGCTAAGTTTCCGCCAGTAGATTTCTCAGTCAATCTCTAGCTCTAATTTGAGGTAGCTACACTGCACATCGCTTTGTGTAAGCCTATAATTATCCTTTAGAGGTGTTTAAAGCGCTAATTGATCTAATATTGTGCAGTGACTGACATCATTAGTTAAATATGTAGTTTTAAAATAATTAAATAATGGTATTTCGAACACGGGTATAAATAGAAGGCCTATGGCACCTGGCCATAAAAAAAAAGGAACGATGACAGAATAATGAAGGCTAAAGAAAACACCAAAGTTAGTTTTAGGATGACCATACATTCCCACCACCAGCATTTACAATATGTAGAGAGTGAGCAGCAGAGCAGCAGCGGAGGCAGATAGTATAATAAGTATCTAACAACAGACCAAACTCGCCTTGCTGTCTTATAATAATATTTATAAACTCGTACAAGAGAGACCAGTTTCTGCAATCACTAGTAGCAGATGAGTGACTCCAGACCAGGGGCGTAGCTATTACGTCTGGAGTCATTCACTCACCTAGATTGTTTGACTTTCAAAACTAGCACCCATTAACAGTTTAGTTGGGGGTCATACAAGAGCACAGAAATTAACTACCTGGTTAGAGAAAATGCAAGAAGTGGCTGTGATGCACACAGAGTAGTGTAACGTACTTTGTGCATGTCACAAATGGGAATTTAGGCGAGAAACGTTGAGAATCCCTGACTGAAACATTGTTTCAGTCCTTTCTGGTCAGTTACTAATCCCGACTGGATAATGTCTAAGATTCATCTCCATTTTATTATTTGTTGTGAATAGTTCCATTCACGGAACTGTGAATTATATTTTTACATTACAGATTTTTTACAAACTTAAAATTACCCAAACAGTCTTCAACTGATTCAGAGGAAACTCTTAAAACTCTGAGTATTGACATATCGATTTGCCTACACGTCAAATTGTCCAAAAAATTAACTGTGTGCGCACTGTTAGATGCTGATTATTTTTCTTTAACGGAGAAGTAACTGGAAGAACTTGAGAACTTAAATAGAGTTCATGTATATTCAAACTTTAATATGCAGGAATTCGAAGTAGCGCCGAAGCTTTCCAATAACCGAACAGTATTGCATAGTGTGTTGCATGATCCAGTCTGTTCCATTCACTAAAAATCATGATCATTCCTAAAGCGAAACTAAAGATTAATTATAAATGAAAAATAAAATTAGGTTATTTATCTCGTATTCTCATATTTGAACAAGCTATAACTTGGAGAAGATGAGCCGGTCTCTCCACACGATCAGGAGCGGAGACTCGACCCCTCCAAAGACAAATTGCTGAGTACATATGAGCGTTTGGTCGTGTATGCAACTGGGGCGAGGCCGTTCACTACTCCTACATCCATGATTTAGCACTGTAGTGACAGCTTCACAGTCTCTGCCACACCAATGACTGTTTTATAGCCACAGTAAATCTCTCGTGTGTCTAGATTGACGCCATAAAGGACGGTAAAATAAAAAATGTTGAAAATGCAGTGTTTTCACACTTCAGCCCTACTCGGTAACTTTTTTTTTTTTTTTTTTTTTAAATAAAAGTTATGCTAAACGGCCTTATAACATTTACGATAGGGTTTAGCCATTAAGGAATTATGGCTTTTGTAAACCGGACCTGAAGATGAAGTTGCACAATATCGTAAATTAAGAGATAAAAGTTTTAATGACGCTTGAAATTAGTGGTTTTTCATGAGATGTCCTTGTCTCTCTTATTTAGTTTTCCTCGATAAGTTTGAGAATATTAACTTTCCTACGGAAATTTTAAACTTACAAAAAAATAAGCACCCTGTTTGGTTAAAACATTAAAGGAAACTAAGACTAAGAGCTCAAAGGAAATTTATGCAAATGTAAACAAACATGGCGAAAAACAACCTGTGTTCAAATATTACCTAAGCTACAGAAAAGAGAATTAGTAATTGGATTAACTAAAATATGGTTATGACAATTTTGCTGGATGAGACTACAGATCAGGACAATCGTGAACGCAAGTTATAACACTGCCTGTCCTAGCATAATTAACCAAACCTGACTTCACCAGAGTGCGCTGACCTAAACTAATCTGAATTTGGGTTCATTCATCCCTAAATCACAAAGCTACAAGCGCCGAGTCTCTATGGGTTGCAATGCTAGCCGCTAAGCCTTCTTGTATGAGTATCAAGCCTTTTTTTCTATATGTTCGTTCCCATGGTTCCAAGACCTTCGTCCCATGGAAAAAAAAAAACCCAAGTTCCTTATCGAACTAGGTAAAAGATTCATCACGGCAACTGTGGATCCCAGCGCAGCTGTTTTATGTTCTATCAGCTCAGTGTTACAGTTCAAAGCTGAGTATCAGCACTGTTGTAAGTTGGGTTCGCGCTGCAGCTCTGGGAAGCTGGATGAGATTTTGAAATTAATTTTTGACAAACTAGCATACGTACTTGTAATTTTTCTTCCTCAAACCACAGGTATCATGTATATTCCGTCTCTGTACCATTAATGTATCCCCTAAGCCTTGTGTACCATTTTACACACAGAAATCTAACTGCTTTGAAATCTTTTGTTTCCTTTACAAGCCAAACCCCTTCGGGAATTTTGATACACCTTGTACTCATGAACAGATGATCTCCATACCTGTGGGAAAGAACGTGAAATGATAAGCAAGTTCGCTGATCCTTTGAAGGCTGCAAGTGCATCTCTTATTTTTGTGTTGGAGACAAGTGTCGGCCAGTAAGAATGCGCATGTGTGGTCTTACATGGCCAACATGCTATCTGTCAACGACTGCAAAGTCTCGATGATTTGGTCTGTCGTCGGATCTGCAGAGGTCGGGTGGCTGTTGCACTGCATCTCAAGAAATGAACCTTTTCATATCATACGATCTTTCCCTCTGATATACGGCAAAGGAGACCGTACTATTTGAATTGAGTTCGTCGTAAACTGTCGCAGATATGTTTTTGTTAATTAGTAGCTGTCAGAGGCACTTGCCGACAGGCACTTAGTCTGTTGTATGTGTGTGTACTCACCTAGTTGTGGTTGCAGGGGTCGAGTCAAAGCTCCTAGCCCCGCGTCTTCACTGGTTGCCACTGAGTGTGTGTGTGTGGGGGGGTTTTGTGCGTTGTGTGTGTGTATATATGTCGTACTAAATATGCCAAACTTGTTGAATAGTTCGATCTCCGTTAAAAATTCAACTTTTCAATTTTTTTCTTTTTTCTCTCTTTACTGATAACTATTTTTTATTAATGATATAATGAGTTTTAATTATGAACCTAAACAAATATCTCACTAAACCTCGGCTAAAGTAACATTTTTTTTTAGATAAATTCTGCTATGTCATAGATTAATATAAATTTATTTGGTATTATTTAAAATCAATGATACATTTTTTTTCGTAGTGATCATATCAATTTTCCGTGATTTATGGCAACAAATTTTCATTTGGCTTATTCGGCAAAGGGGATGCTTGCCAAATAGGCAATATAATATTGAAGCATCCACGAATAAGTAGTTTTAAACAATACTGCAACTAGCCAGGGATCGAACCTCCCGATATTTCAGCAGACGGGCTGAAATCTCGGGGGGTTCGATCTATCTTCACTTTCCTTTGATCGAATCTGATGAAAATGTCGAATATGTATTAAATTCTTGTTACGCAATTAAACATGTTTGGATTATTCAGCCTAAGACGTGGTGGAGGCTTCATCCTCCGTCTGCTGAACGCAAGACAGATGCGCTTCCTATCTGTACTCGCCTTGAGGTATGCAGTGGATTTGTTGAGAGTACAGTGTTGTAATGTACAGCAGTTATAGGAGGATAGATAGGAGAAAATACAGTGAATTGCCAACTAGGTGATAAAGTGAAAATTTGGAAAGAGAGAAAAGATTAAATTATACCGTATATAAATAAGCATCAGGAAGGCAGTGTAAATTAAGAAGTAATGAGCGAAACAGCTGTTAACAAGAGAAAGTTGGTAAATCTCTTCAAAAAATATCTTCTAATTTCGAGTTAAAAGTAGTTTTGAAAACAGATGAAAACTGGAAATAACTAGGAGCATGTGGACTTGTCAGTTGAGAATGAAACTGGGAATATGAGAAGTGCAATTTTATATACATAAACGAATGTTTTGAGTTCACTGTAAGAAAAACATGAAAGCAGACATTTAATGCAAGGAACAAGGAAGAATAAGTTTTGTTGGGAATAGGAAGAGGAAAGAGGCGAAATGATTGGGAAGTGGTTCTAATAAGTAGGATGTAATTTGGAAGAAAATAATAAAGATAATAATGGTTGAAGAAACGAAATGGAATATGGAGATAATGATTGTACATATAAATATAGGATACAAGGAAAGTAGGTGTTTATAATTTTGTAAATTTAGTATGAGATAATAAAAAAAATCAAAATGCTAATGTTGCAAATGTTTGAATTAGATGGTGATAAGCTACAAAGAGCTTTTATGAAGAGTTGTGCTCATTTAATCATATTTAGATGTAAATGTGATTTCCAGAAGAAATGAACCTTGAACAGGGATGGGTAATATCGCCAGTGTAACTTAATGTTATATTGTGATAAGACACAGTTTCAAAATAACTGAAGGTATTTTCTTCTTTGAGATCACAAGGTTATATTTTGATTCTTAAAGCCGGGATGCTCATGAGACGGTTTCTTTTGTGTGAATGCATCTCTTTGAGAGGACTGTAAAAAATAATGGAAAGTGAAAGCAAAATATAGAAGCAGTTGTAACCGAAGCATAAAATCAAGACTTGTGTTTTTTATCACCATTGAATCCACCCTGGACGCTGGCCAGTGCGGCCTCCTTGTTGGACGCTGGCCAGTGCGGCCTCCTTGTTGGACGCTGGCCAGTGCGGCCTCCTTGTTGGACGCTGGCCAGTGCGGCCTCCTTGCTGGACGATTGTTGGTGTGGCCTCATTGCTGGACGCTAGTCAGTGTGGCATTGCTGGACGCTGGCCAGTGCGACCTCCTTGCCGGATGTTGGCCAGTGTGGCCTCCTAGCTGGGAATTAGTCAGTGTGGCCTTGCTAGACGCTGATCAGTGTGGCCTCCTAGCTGGGAATTAGTCAGTGTGGCCTTGCTAGACGCTGATCAGTGTGGCCTCCTTGCTGGACGCTGATCAGTGCGGCCTCCTTGCTGGACGCTGATCAGTGCGGCCTCCTTGCTGGACGCTGATCAGTGCGGCCTCCTTGCTGGACGCTGATCAGTGCGGCCTCCTTGCTGGACGCTGATCAGTGCGGCCTCCTTGCTGGACGCTGATCAGTGCGGCCTCCTTGCTGGACGCTGATCAGTGCGGCCTCCTTGCTGGACGCTGATCAGTGCGGCCTCCTTGCTGGACGCTGGCCAGTGCGGCCTCCTTGCTGGACGCTAGTCAGTGTGGCCTTGATGAATGCCGGTCAGTGCGGCCTCCTTGCTGGACGCTGGCCAGTGCGGCCTCCTTGCTGGATGCTGGCCAGTGCAACCTCCTTGCTGGATGCTGGCCAGTGCAACCTCCTTGCTGGGCGCTGGCCAGTGCGGCCTCCTTGCTGGATGCTGGCCAGTGTGGCCTTGCTGGACGCTAGTTAGTGTGGCCTTGCTGGACGCTGGCCAGTGCGGCCTCCTTCCTCCTATCATTAGATCATGGCACACTTGTTGTCGACCCCTGATCTTCAGTCGCCCACCACCGTTTATTGACCTCGTTTAATAATTATCACTCATATTACTCTCCTCTCTGGCCAAGGTCAAGACCATCCTGTTGACAGTGAGAGACTTGACCGGACTCGCCTTCTGAAGAAACTAGCGACGATAATTCGATTTACTTTCGATCAGCTTCAATGTAAATGGTTTTTCTGATTCGCGATAATGTTTCACCCAGTATTGAGGCCTCAGTCAGTCTCCAAATTTCGTCACGAGCTGTTAAACTTTAATATGGGTCAGCTAGTGGCACTTGTTGTGCCTGCCCTCGCCTGAATGTTAGGTCATGGGTTACTGGAGCTGCTTAATATCGTTTTAAACTCTAACACGCTGAGGTAAAAACAAACCCAAGGTAAGGAACTCGTGGGTTCGAGAGGCCTGGGCTATATTAGATATTTATCAGGTTGAACATTAAAATGGTATAAAATACCGACAGATTGTCGGTATTTTATACCATTTTAATGTTCATTCTGTCAGACACTGCAACACAAGGGTATCTTGGTACAGACCATCTACTTCGACAACCTCTACTAGTGAGAACGGCTGGGTTTGAGAAGGACCTGCCCTCCCAAATCAACCTACGTCTCACCTCCTGGCACTATATAAGGCCCGATTCTGTCACTTCAACTTCATATTGTTTCAGACAACGGAACAATGCTCTTCTCCAGACTGAGGGACTGACCACCTCAAAACTTTAAGGGTGATGGACTGATTACATCGTCTCCAAGTATCTTCTGCTTATATCAACTTTTCTGTACTCGACTGAAGAAGCCTACTGTGTAGGCGAAACGTTTCAAAATAAAGATACCTAACTGTTGCATATGTGTCTTACCTAACAATTTATCAGGTTAAAGAATTGTATTGTGAGGTGCTTATGAGACAGAAACCTAGATCTTCTGAGGTATTCGCTGGCAGAGGTAAAGATTGCTTGAGCTGTTCGCGACTTTGAGGCCTAGACTTGTTTGTTTTATTTGTGTGCGGCAGATGTGAGTCTGTTTTGGCCTTTGTCATTTCCGAGTTCACGCTTTGCGTGCGTTCTTATAATTGTTGTGTGCGCGCTTGCGGGTACATTTATAGTAGTTAATTTTTCGTTTCGTTTTAATATGTATGTGCATGCTTACATATTGAAAAAATAAGAACATAAAATTACTTTTATGTGTGTGTGTGCACGCAACACGACCACAGGAAATGTGACACATAATAATATACAATTAAACCAGAAAAGAATGTCTTCTCTTTTCAGCCTTTCTTTGTAGTTCACATTTTGTTTTGCTTCGAAAGTTTTTTTTTTTTTTACCGTTCAGCCTAGTTGAATGGTTATACCCCAGCCTGCGGTGACAGGCGTCTGGGACCACTTCTCCATTGAATATCCCAGTTAAACCATATGAAGTGTGATTGAGTTTTAATAGCTCGTCTGTGATTTTTTCTGAATTTTCCAGTTTATGGCTCATGGTAAGTTTTAAAGTGTTCAGTTTACCTCTATCCATGTACAAGAATGTTGTTTTAGTATCTGTCAATATTTAGTCTTATGCCTCCCTATCTTTCGCTTAGAATATTTTAACACACAATTGATAATTCTGTTTCATGAGTGACATGTCGTTTTCTCTCTCGTCCACTAATCTCCCATTTGCTTGACTGGCTTCGAGAGTAGCGAGTCCCTCTAACAAGGGACATGGGATCGAGCCTTCACTTCTTGCTCTGAATGACTCTCACAGGTTTACCGCTATGCGCACACCCACAGTAACCACAATATAAAAATCGCAGTGAGCTGGTGATATCATAGTATCATAGTTTAAAATCCTGACATGTCACTGTTAAGAGTTTTTAAATGTGAATGACGCTCAAATTTTTTACATGTGACCTGACTAAATCTTAAACGCTAACGTACAGTGTGAAGGGTCCTATGTGGAATCATATATAAGCTTGATAAGTCTTTTCTTTCCCTATTGTTTTCACTATTCCTTGATAATTTGAGAAATCACGAAATCTCTTGGAATTTCTCTAATTTCCCACTGAGGTTATTTTGCGTGTGACAGCGTGTAAGGAGTGAGTGAAGAAAAATGTCTTTTGGGACTTGAGCTGTTTGAGTGTGAGCAAGGTAACATTTTTTCAAGGAATTCAGGAAAACAAGTTAGCCAGACTTTACTCCTGGAGGTGGGTGCCAACACTGAAGGAGGGGTGGAGATATTAACGTTTAGATTGGCATCTGGACTGTTGTATCGGCACCTCTGGCAAATCGGTGACAGTGAATGATGGGGCAAGTGATTCTTATTTCATGGGTCACCCTACGTCTCTGGGAGAGAGCCAATGTGTTAAAATTATATATATGTATGATATATAATTATATATATATATGTATATAGAGATATATATATATATATATATATATATATATATATATATAGATATATATATATATATATATGCAATAAGGCAATAAGATCACAGTAAACAGGTGATTTCAAAATATGCAAAACAACCACTCTGAAAGAATAGAGAAATTCCAAGCGCTTTCGTGACTACTCACATTATCAAGGAACATGAAAGTAAAGCATCCAAGGAAGCTATATAAGGGGTCCGGCCAGCACCTCACTATCAGATCCCACTATATATATATATATATATATATATATATAGTGTGCATAGCATTGCCTCTACCTACATTAAATTCCATCATTCGCTTTTTTTTTTTTCACAGGGTTTGACAAGGTTAAGGATCCCTAGCTTTATTGACAAGCTATTTACAGGTTAAGGATTCCTAGCTTTATTGACAAGCTATTTACAGGTTAAGGATTCCTAACTTTATTGGCAAGCTAAGAGCTGTTACCTACATCAGCTCATTTGAAACCATTTTTATTGTTATGAGACATACAAGTAAGGAACAGGATGAAGTTGGAGCCATCTGTGGGCCAGCATTTTCATGTGTTCAACTGACTTTATCTCGTTGACATCATTATGCTGTACGAATGTGTTCCATACTCTAGTCATCCTGGGTATATATGATCTCAGATGGAGTGATGTTCTGGAGAAGGGTACAGCCAGAGTGAAGTTGCTGCTTTCTGCCCGTCTTGTGGCATAAAAGCTTGTTTCACGCTGTCCTCGAAGTGGATCCAAGTGTGGTACTTTGACAATATTGGCCTTGTACATAACAGTAAGGACTCACATCCCTCCTATGTTGAAGGCTCTGCTGAAATGACAGATCTATCTATGATGGGTCCAGGCGAGAGATGAGACGTCTTGCTCTGTTCTCTACTCTGTCAAGCAGTCACAGATGAGAGGGGGGGGGAGGCAAACCAAGAAAGTGGAGCATACTCAAGGTGTGAGCGTACTTGTGCCTCGTACAGAATCTTGCAACCCCTACTGTCAAGCAGATGCGAGATACGGCGAAGTGCTGTAAGCTTCCTGGCTGCCTTGTTTGCAAGATTTACAACATGGTTCTTCATGGTTAGTTTGGAGTCAAATTTCACCGCAAGGATATCAACTTCTCCAGGTACCAACACCCTCCCATTCATCCTTACTACTGCACCAGCATTACCATCATGGTGCCTAGAGACGATCATCATTTGCATTTTCTCAGATGCAAAGGTTACTTGCCATCTATTTCCCCAAGCTGATATAGCTCTCAGCTGGTGATTGATGTAGCTTAGAGCAGCTGGCATTTCTTCTCTTGGATAAGTGTATGTCATTGTACAGTCGTCTGCATATGCATGTGATTCTGGGATGAGATGAAGAAGGTCGTTGAAGTAGACATTCCATAACAATGGTCCCAGTACGCTTCCTTGTGGAACACTTGCCTTGCTTCCAAGGATTCAGTCATTTTTATTGTATATTTTGCATTTAATTTTTACATCCTCAAACATATTAATATAAATTTCTATTCATTCTGGATGGTAAATCATTTTTATAAGTGTGTGTATGTGTGTGTGTGTTTAGCACATTCACTAATGCTTGACCAATTGCTGATGGCGTTCTAGTTCGTCATATAATAAATTTAGCATATATTAGAACACTTGTCAGTGGCAAGCAGCTTTAGAATACTTTTTATCCCACACCTTGTGACGTCTCGTTCAACGAAGATACAACTGTGTTCATTCATTGTTCCCAGCACACATTACTGTAGGTGTTTGCTTTCTTGATTTCAGGGGGAAATTTCAAGATGTATGTGTTCACTGTAAATCGTACTTGAGATTGAGAGACTGAAAAATATCTGTTTTCTTGAGCCAGACAGACTAGCCTTTCCTTGCATCATCTTGCCGAATTAGTCTGCTGTTTTTTTTTTTTTTTTTTTTGTATGTGTGTGTAGGAGAACCCGGAGACGATGGTGATTTACTGGCGTGATATATTAAACGATGAAGGGACAAGACATGTATTCATAATTCTCACTTGCTCCCAACCAGTAGTAGTGAGACATCAGCTTTCTTGGTTGGGGTGAGAGCTAGCTTATCGTTCTTTAAATTTAATAAGATTTCTATGTCTCCAGTTATTATTCGATTCTGCTTTTCCAAGAAAGTAAATGCGGAGAGTTAATAGTCGGTCATAAAGCATAAAAATGTTATTCATTTGAGTAATAAAGCATTCTTTTCTTCACCGAAAGATTTGGGTTCCCTCCCCAAACTGTACAAGATATAAAAGTAATTATGCACCTGCTGCCTCTATTCACCTATCGGTAAATAGGTACTTCTAAGAGAACAAGACCGACGCCCCCAATAGAATTAAGCCACACTGTTTTCCTGGATTATTCTGAGTTAATAACACTCCAGAATCAACGCTCCCATGAAAGTCTCCTTCAGTATGGAATTCAAGGGCAACACTGAGCCACCATGCGTGTCAGGTTCTTACTGCCAGGGAGTAAGGAAGTTCCTCCTAGCAAGTGATGGGAACACCAGAACAATAAATAATTCAGGGTTCAGCACCCAACGAGAAACCTGCAACGGAGTGTCAACCGCCACTTTGGTAGGCGGGGGATAACACTTAACTCTTATCGGAATATGATTAGTTTATAAATCTATTCACATTGTGCTTAAAAAAATAATAATTTTGAATATTTATCGTTTAGGAAAGTTAAGAAAATATTTTTTAAAATAAATGTGATAGTAACATTTCTTGTGAAGTTCAATAACATTTTATTCATATTTTCAAGAATTCTCATATTTACAGCAAGACAATACTCAGTACATGTGTATGATGCTGGTAAGTATAAATGGAAAGGAAATATTCTGCAATATATTTCCCATCATTCAAAGAACCGTCAGACCAATGGGCGTGTACACGATACCAATGTGCTCCAAAATGCCTTTCACTTCTTCATCAGCTTTCAATTGACATTGAGTGTTGTGTTTACTTGACTTGTGGAGCAAGTGATCTAAATAACCACGTATATATATATATATATATATATATATATATATATATATATATATATATATATGGGGTCCACCTCTGGTGTAAATTGTGCCACCCATAGCCTCGTAGAAGTGGACTTCTTCCTGAAGCCGTTTGAATATTCCACTTCCCCTACCACCCCATCTTTTCATACTTTTTTACCAATAGGTATATTTTATTACATAATATAGTACAGAAGATATAAGAGTTACATTGCTGATACAAAGATGGCACATACAGTACATGATGTGTGAGAGATACATGTCTAGTACACATTGTTACGTGATTGTCACTGACTGTAATGCGAAAATCTCATTCAGCTCCTCAGAGCTGGGGCGAGTGCCCAAAATACAGCAGGCATTACCCCTCTGAACAGCCGTACTGAGTCGCTCGAACAGAGAATTAGCTGCCCTGGGATCCCTAGTTACCCTGATGAGTCTTTTGCCTAGCTCCTTAAGGAACTTAGATGCACTCCTTCCCCATGAGTAATATATGTTTGTTTCCATAGGCACGGAGACCCTTGGCTCATGGGGAATGAGTGCATTTAAGTTCCTTAAGGAGGTAGGCAAAAGACTTATCAGGGTAACTAGGGATCCCAGAGCAGCTAGTTTTCTGTTCCAGCGAATCAGCGCTGCTATTCAGAGGGGTAATGCCTGCTGTATTGTGGGCACGATCCCCAGCTCTGAGGAGCTGGATGAGATTTTCGCATTACAGTCAGTGACAAACAAGTAACAATATGTACTAGACATGTATCTCTCATACCTCATGTACTGTATATGTCATCTTTATATCAACACTGTATCTCTTAAATCTTTTGCAACATATTATGTAATAAAATATACCTATTGGTAAAAAAGAATGTAAAGATGGGGTGGTAGAGGAAGCGGAATATTCAAATGGCTTCAGGAAGAAATCCGAATATTTTTCCTTGTAGCCTTTATATCCACTTTTCCGAGGCTATGGGTGCCACAATTTACACCAGAGGTGGACCCCATTTAATATATATATATATATATATATATATATATATATATATATGTGTGTGTGTGAAGGTTAAATCCTTCTATATAAATATTTAACCTGCACAGTCGGCAGGTTTGAATCCTGCTGTGGACTGAGAGGTAATACTTCTACATAATTTCACCTGTTTATGTATTATTAAATACACACACACAAACACTAGTCACTTGATAAGGTACACCTTTCTGATACTCGGTAGGGCCCCCCCCCCTTCCCCTTTGCCTCCAGAACAGTCTGAATTCTTCGTAGCAACGATTCCTTAGATATTCTGGTGCATATTCACAGTTACTGCAGATCTGTTCAGTTGCATATCCATGCTGCAAATGTCCCGTTCTACTACGCACCAAAGGTTTACGTCAAATTCTGACCCTACTATCTCCATGTCAAAGGAGAAATCAAAATTCGTCAGACTAGGCAACGTTGTTCCAATTCGCAGCTGTCCAGTTTTGGCAAGTCTGTTCTCACTGCAGCTTCAATTTCCAGTTATTAGCTGATGGAAGTAGAGCCCGTTGTAGTATTTGCTGTAATAACCCATCCACTTCAACGTTCGATGTGTTGGGCGTTCATAGATCCTCTTGTGTGTACCCCTGTCGTAATAATGGTTATTTGGGTTTTGGTAGCCTTCCTGTCAGCTTTAACCAGTTTGGTCATTCTCCTATGAACTTACTCATTTTAACTTGTATATATTTGTGTTGTTTTCATGCTAATATTTTTTATTGATTGTCATTTTCCTTATGTGTGATGCATTTATTTTTTTAACTGCTCGGAGTGCTACATGATTTACGTAGTCAAAATGCCCTTCAAATTTGAAAAGTACCTACCTACCTGGTTGTAATATTCTTATGAGTCGTATAAGTTTTTTTTTTTAAGAGCGCTGAACTGTTTTCCCTGGTCAAAATGCTCTTAAAATCTCATAACTACTTACCATCCCTCCCTTTATTATTTTCTCTCTCCTTAGTATGGGATACCCCTTAAGAAAATGGTATATAACATCAGCAAATGTGGAGGTGCATGTTCACGTGCGTGTTTATGAATGTGTAATGTGGATTTACGGAATGTGACATCATCGTTAAATATTAAAAATAAAATAACTCCTTACGTAAACCGTAACTTTAAAATTTCGCAACAGTCAAATATCTTGCTAAACCGAACACCATTTCATCAAACTATTCCTCATGCAAAAATATCAGAGCAGATAATTCGTGAAGGTTGACAGCTCTTTAAAAGCACCTGTTTAAATAAATATTACCAAGAGTGTAAGAGAAACAAGTATAGGCAGAAAATTATCTTCAGTAAAACCAAGCAGAGCGGTCATATTCAGTAATGACAAGCCTTGTCATCACATTCATGAGTAACAAACATAATCATGTCATTCAGCAATAACAAGCATGGCAATCACATTCAACAATAACAAGTATGTCCATCACACTGAACAATAAAAACTGAATTCGCATTCAAGAATAACAATATTGGCCATTACTTTAAGAATAACAAGGGTAGCTATCACAGTCAACGGTATAAAGTGTGACCATCAACTTCAACAATAACAAATGTGTCCTTCACCCTCAACAATGATAAGGATGGCTATTACATTTAACCATAACTGATGTTATCACATCAGTACCAAGTGCGGCCCTCAGGTGCAGTAAAAACACGATTAAACATTCCCATTGGCTGAATTTTAACGTTTGTATTTTAATTTTTCCCAGTATTATTACTGCAGTAACAATGGTTTCTTCACCTCACGACTAGGCTAAACATTACATTTCAAACAAAATGTACACGACTGCATGGGAGGCGTCCTCACCCAACCTCTGACCCTTAATGAAAGGGAAACCCTCGACCTGGCGCTTCAGGTTAAGTCGGATCACTCTCCCTGGTTGACCTGCCAACTCGATGGCCTGGTCGTGACATCCAAAGCGCCGAGGAGCGTCGTAATGACTAACATATTTCACTCGACTCATCTTCTTGGCCTCCTCGTGATGCGGGTCAGCTACTGCAGTATGACAACAGACGCCAAAGGGAACGATTTCTCGCGTTCTTTGAACAGCTTCTGACATTCCTGGGAGACTGCTGAGGGCAATTTGACATATAAGCTTACATTTAATCTCTTGAAGAGGGTGCCTCGATTCCAGAGAAAGGATCGTCAGCAAAGAAATTGGAGTTACCCTTCCTTGGATCAACCTTAATTACCTCCCAGCAGCTGTGAAAGATTAGCACTTCACCATGAATACGACGATACAGTTAAATGACATCTTAAATAACACCATTATTAGTAACATGGTTGGAGTATTCCCACTGGCTTACTGCCTTTCAAAGCTTCGCTGTGGGCTTTAAACTGTTGACCCATCTCGAGAAACAAAGGACGTTCACCAGTCCCGGAAGAGAACCAGTGATTGTGTAAGAAGGGGAAATAAAAGGAAACGTACATCTTCTCCGTTACAAAGATTTCCCGGTGAGCGAAGTGAAAGTCAGAGCGTGGATAAGAAGTGTACCGCCCCTTCAGTGGAGGGGTACAACACACACTGTATAATGCTATTCCTTGATTTTGCGCCCGTGCAAGATAAAGCAACACCACTTTACAATTTCAAACATTCGCATGTCGCCATTTTCATTTAAATAATAATAACAGAGATTTTTCTATGTCATGATGCGCGCCATTAACTTCTCAAGTAGAATTACAGGTGTATATCTATCATACGTTTACATCTTCATAGAGTTTAATTACTTATAAATAGAGCCGGGGTGTCCGTTGCGTTTTACAGAAATCATAATTACTCAGTTTTCAAGTACCAGTAAATGATTAATTAATAAATAAAATGTACCAACATAAATGAAACTTGCTAAATAACTAATGTAGTTATAACTATTGCAGGGAGCGATTTACACAAAGAAAATTTGCAAAATATAAAACTCTTTTCTCGGGCTACAAATTTTACACTCTTACGTCCATCATTAGTGCTAATTTGTTCTATTTTTTTTTTTTGTACTGGAATATTACCATAATTTTTTTAAATTCTTTCACGTCACTTTCTAATTATTTTGACCCAACATAAACTTTCATCTTGAGTGAGGTCTGATCAAGGCTTTGAGGGTTCAGCGAATAAAAGTTTTAGGCATTGTCATAAATGTAAATAAATTTACTGTACCTTTATTGCCTTGCAATACCTGCTCTTTTCTGTGTGATTTTGCTTAGGTCGTGATGGTGACAGGAAAAGATGTTCAAATATAAGTAATGAAGATGTTTGTTTAACCTCTGGTTCAAAACACACACATACACACACACACACACACACACACATACATACACACACACACATACACACACACACACACACACACACACACACACACACACACACACACACACATCTCCCCCATCGCCACCATTTACAAAAATTGCATTAGTGTTTCCTATGATATCGTTTCCAATTCATAAAAAATTGCCGAGATAAATAATGTAATATACGAATATGACGAAAACATCAAACATATTCCGACTAAACTTTCGGAAAACTTTAGAGTATGGAAACAGAATAAAAGATGGGTGAAGGATTTCAATATAGGAAAGTGTTACCTGAGATGTGTAAAAGTAAAAGTTGAACCCCATGTAAAATATCAGTTGAAGGTTGAAATTTTAAGAACATCTGATAGGAAAAACATCATGAGGAGATAATGTAATTATTTTTTTTATCGCCAGGCGATCACATAAATACAGCTGTTCGCCATTTGTAACATCAACAGGTTTTTAGAATTCCTTTAAGTTTAAAGGTGGAAAGATGTTGGTATTGTTTGCTGCATTTGTTTGACCTAAGGAGTATGCAGCTGTTAGGTAAGACACATATGCAACAGTTAGGTATCTTTATTTCGAAACGTTTCGCCTACACAGTAGGCTTCTTCAGTCGAGTATGCAGCTGTTGAATTAAGCCAGTCCTAAAAGAGACAGTAGAGAAAGAAAATTTTTAGAGATAAGCAACGTAGACAGAGATATAAGCTACAACACCATGTCTTCCTTAGCGGATGACACCAGAATTGCATGACAGTGTCTTCCATCGAAGACACTGCAAGTCTCCAGCTAAAATGGGCCTCAAAAAACAGTAAGAAGTTCAGTGAAGACAAATTTCAATTATTCCGTTATGGTAAACTCGAGGAAATTAAAACTGCATTGGAGTGTAAAACAAATTCCAACCACACAGAGCGAAAAACTAATGTGAAAGACCTGGGAGTGACAAGGTCAAAATGACAGCATGGATAATGAAAACCTTGAAAACCAGTGATGCCAGAACCATCATGATTCTCTTCAAATTGCTTGTTTTCTCTACGCTAGAATATTGTACACTAATGGTCCCTTTCAAGGCAAGCAAAATTGCAGACCTGGAGAATGTACAGTGAACTTTGACGGCACGTATAAGATAGCGCACCTAAATTGCTGGGAATGGTTGAAGTCTCTTGATATGTACTCCCTGAAACGCAGGCAAGAAAGATACATAACAATATACACTTGGAAAATCCTAGAGGAACTAGTCCAAAATCTGCACACGAAAATCACTCTCTACGAAAGCAAAAGATGTGGCAAGCAAGGGCGTCACGAGTAGGCTAAGAAACAAATAAGTGTCAGGGGCCCAAGACTGTTCAACTACCCCCCAGTATACATAATGGGGCTTACCAACATACCCCTGGTTGTCTTCAGAAGGGCGTTGGACAAGCACCTCAAGTCAGTTCCTTACCAGTCGGACTGTGGCTCATACTTCGGTTTACATGCTGCCAGCAGTAACACCCTAATTGATCATGCCCTGATCCACCGCGAGGCCTGATCACGGACCGGCCCGCTGGGGCGTTAACCCCCGAAACCCCCCTACAGGTATACTCCAGGTAAAACTCAAAATTAGACATCTTTCAACCAAAATAATTTTCATCATTACTTTGAAACTGAGTTTCTAATCATCATTCAACTCTTGGTGAATTGAAGGTAATCAGATCCGATCCACTGAAGAGAAGGGAAGCTTTATTTCTTTGGATCAAAACCCATTCACCAGATTGCTTTCTCCGTTGTCATTTGCTCCCTTGCTGCTTCTTTTATCACCTGTTCTTGCTAGTCTTCTCAGAGTGTCTGCTAATTATTTTTGTCCTTCATCCCTGCCTGAATCGTCTGCTCTTGCCTTTTCTTTCATTATTACTACTCCCACCCTTTCCTTCTTTTAGACCATAATTTCCTACAGCTTTTCAATTTCTTTCAATTTTTGGGCTGCTGCTTCAGTAGTAAGTCCTTCTCTCCTGTTCCAGGCTATTCCCCCCTCCCCTTTTTATTTATTTCCACGATTTCCTTTCCGCAAGTAATTTACTTTCCCACGTCTTAGTGATTTTCTTCTTCAGAACAGTATTTGTAGAGTGTGGATAAATGACGTGGTGAGGCAGGGAAGGTGTTTGTTGGGACAAAGTGATAGGGAAGGAGGGTAGGAGGGAGACAGAAAGAGAGAGGGTGTGTGGTGTGGAAGGTTGTGTGGTGAGGGAGGGGAGGAGGAAGGGTTTGTGGTGAGGGAGAAAGGGTGTGCGGTGAGGAAGGGTGTGCGGTGAAGGAGGGATAGTGTGTATTGAGGGAGGGAGGGTTTGTGGTGAGGGAGGGAGGAAGGGTGTGTGGGGGAGGGATGGTGTGTGGTGAGGGCGGTAGGGTGTGTGGTGAAGGAGTCAGTGACCCGTAACGTGCTTTGGCTGGGGTCGGGGATGACCAGTCGACGGATGGCAACTTTTTGTGTAGACCGGCTGGCTGGCTGGCTAGCGTCTGAATGGCTGTTTGGTCGGCTAGCTGGCTGTCTGGTTGGTTGGTCAGCCGGCTGGCTGGCAGTTCGGCTGGCTGGCAGGTTAAAAGTCTAATATGCAGCTGCCTGCTGTCTACCTGCCTTCACTCTCCCTCTCAAATGTGACTCACTCTGACACCTCAGCTTCAGCTCATCCCAAATATGTTTTCAAGACTGACAGTGAAAATTAATATTTTTACTACATATCCCAGAAATTCTTGGGCTACTGACACAACCAAAGTGAATAGAGACAAACGTGATGTTGAAAAATTTAAACAATTTTACATATTTAAAATTTTATCCTAAACCAAAATTATATTTTCTCACAAGGCCAGAATTGACCTTTTTATGATGTGGGATCACAAAACTAAGAATTTCGAGGCACTATTGTTCATTGATATGGTTATTTATGTATATGCGAAAGTCACACAAGGACAAACAAGCTAGGGCACATACATGCTCGCACACAGGGTACTGAAGGGGTCATTAAGTGTGTCAGGGTAGTAAACAATCCTTGAAGCGATTTACAGGTTGCCCTGAGCCACATAAGTGTGGGGGAGAGCCATAATTTTATAAGTGAACTAGAAAGTGATACCTGTGGTGAAGTCAGAGTGGGCAGGCCTAGTGTGCTCCAGGCGACGTGTCACCCAAGATAAAGTGAAATAAATGTGTGGCCAGTGAAAGAAATTCAGTGGATAGGTATATCTTAAAGTGAAATAAATGTGTGGCCAGTGAAAGAAATTCAGTGGATAGGTATATCATATATCGACAAGAAAAGGAAGTGGATATACACCAGGACATCACATCTAGTTGGGCAATCTACAGGCTGCTACAGGATGCATCGCAAGTATCTCACCTAAGGGTGGTATTCGGGAGTTGGGTGTGAGTTCCAATTAACCGCCAAGCTGTTTGTGAACGGTCCAACTCCCCTAGTACGATAAAGAATAGGATATCAAGTACTCAGTAACGTATGTATGTATAATGTTTGCCAAGACCATAGTCCTGGCACGGGTCCCAATCTTGCGATGACCCGTCTCTGGCTCCCGATGGAGAAAGGTTTCCACAATGATGCGACGCATGCCGCTCAAGCGCCCCTCTGGTCAGTTCAACTGGTGCATCTCATAAGCGACACCATATGTAACTATGGACACTAGCGAGGAGGAGGATATGTCATTATTACAGGTAACAGCTTGTCTGGTTCGTTGACCCCATGGTACACTAGTGTGGCCGCAGTCATCTCTTGAGTCCTCTTCGGGAGGGAATATAACCCCTAGTTGCCTGCAGAGTGTCTCAGTAGCTTCGCACTCTAGAAGATAGTGTGTTAGGGGCCGCTGGACAACGTGCTGACAGTACTGGCACATCTCCTCCTCAGCCTTGTCTACCATCATCTTGGCTGTGGGAAAGCCCAAACGAAGCCGATGGATGGCGGTACACTGCGCTCTGGACCAGCTTCTATCATATGGAGGGGGTTCTCCCTGAGTCGCTGCTCGGTACCACTGTTGAGATGGGGTATCACCTAAGACCTCCCCCATAAGTTTCGTGGCTCTGGCAGCCACCAGTTTGGTCTGTCGTAGGCTGATTGGGACAGTAATCCCAACATGTGGATAGTCTGTTGCTGCCTTGGCTGCATCATCTGCCGCCTCATTTCCCCGGATGCCAGCATGGCTGGGGATCCAGTTCAATGTCGATCTATTACCCTGAACTTCTAAGGCTGTCATTATGCTCAGGATCGATGTGATGAGGTGAACATTATCCTGTGGTTGAGGATGGGAGAGGGCATTGATTGCAGAGGTGGAATTAAAATGTATGACAGGTCGGAGTCGATGTCGTAGGGCATGTGACAATGCCTGCTGAATCGCCACCAGCTCAGCTTGAAGGATCGTGCAGTGGTCAGGGAGTCGCCAGCCTTGTGTGTGACCATTGTGGTACAGTCCAGCTGATGCTCTCTTCCTGTCAGGGTCGACAGAACCATCTGTGAAATACACTGCACATGTGCCTCCCTCTGCCAGTGCCATGCTTGTCTCAGCATGATTGCTGAGGGTGTCTTGACTGCAGAAACACTTAGAGATGGGTAGCTGCATGATGAAAGCATCGGCTGGATCTGGGCGCCAGGGAGGTGGTGGATGGTACCCAGATGATAATACTCAGTAACGAATAGCAATTGGTAATTTATAGAAGAACAGGGCGAGCAGACAGGTGAATCATAGAAGATTAACCTAGTAGGCAGGTGTGGGTCAGGTCAGGTGGGTGTTGGCCAGATCAGGTACAGCACTATAGACTCTGTGTCATAAACTCCACGTACACACTCATACATCATAACACACAATCTCACCCACTACTTTTCACACAAATCTACACTCATATAGTTCCCCCCCCCCACACACACACATTCACACCCACACACACAGGTCCATACACACACATTCCCACATATACAGACCCACACACACACTCTTCCCCCACCTCTTTCCCACTCCTTTCCCTGACCCCCCCTCTCTCTCACCCTCCTCCTGCCCCCCTCCTCTCCCTCTTTCCCCTTCTCCCTCCCCCATTCTCTCACCCCCATTGCTTTTCCCTCCTATCCCCATACTCCCCTCCTCTCTCCCATTTCCCCACTGTCTCCAGCTTCCTCCTCGCCCTCCCTCAGCCCCACCCCCATACACACTTAAACACAGTACAAAACAACCACACAGAAATTCATAGTTTTTTCACTCTGTGGTAACCAAAAAATTGGCTGCCAGAGAGCAGGACAGAAAACCAGGGGACTGGAGGATGAGTCTGCAAAGGAAGATTGGGTAGGAGAGTTCATGAAAAGGGAACATGAGTGGGGAAGGAAGCTAGAAGAGCTAAGCATGAAAATGGAGGAGATGATAGCTGCAGAGAGCAGGAAGTGGAAGATGCAAGTCACAGCAGAAGAGGCAAAGATGCAGAAATTAGAAGAAGAACTGAAAAATCTGAAACAGCCTAAAGAACTAACGAGCAATGTGGTCATGACATCAGAAACTACCTCAGTCACAAACAAAGGGACTGTAGGGAACGAAGGAGTGAAACTGTATGCAGAGTCCTTATCAAACCATCGTGCAGCCCGTGAAAAAAGAGGATCACAGGAACAATTGAGGGGACTGTAGAAAATGAAAGAGCTAAGCTATACATAAAGGCACTAACAGACCACAGCAGTGCCCAGAGAAAGCTGAGAAGGGAAAATGACAGACCATAGGGACCAGGGACAAGAGAGTGAGAACAGATTGCAGAAAGGAGAGCTGCAATGGAGGCATAAGCATACATAGGGTTATGCAGTGGGAGAATGAAAGGGTGAGATCAGTCTTTATTTATGGGCTCCAGAAACTTGAAGGGGAAACTTATGCAGCAAGAAGGCAAGGGGAGAAAAAAGCAATTGAAAGCATCATGAAAGCAATAGGAAAAGATGAAGTGACTCAGCTGGCAAATTTTCTAAGAATAAGGGGGTGTGCAAGAGGAAGAATCCGGCCAGTCAACGTAATTTTCAAGGCAGAATCGTCTCGAAACAGAATCCTGCAGGAGAAAGCAAGACTAAGGGACATGTCGGCATACCAAAGGGTGTATCTCGACCGTGACAGAACACGAGAAGAAAGGCAGAAACCGAAGGAGACAGTACAAAGACGAAATGAGGAAAGAGAGGTGAAAATGGAGATGGTTAGGAGAACCCAGACTCAGGAGGAAGTTCAGATACAACCTCCCTCACAACCACCTACAGAAGCCCCCCCCCCAACTAGGACAACCCCAATGCAACCAAACATTCTAACCCAAAACACATGCCATACCCAGTGTCCCCACCCACCTCATTATAAACTCCACCTTCACAGCAACCACCCATATTTCTTGCTTCCCCATCCCCAATGTAGCCCCCAGACCACAGTTTTAGAAAAGAAGTTGAAGGATTGGTATACACATGCAGATGGAATAACAAATAAATGCAAGGGGTGGCATGGAAGAATGAAGGAGACATCCCCAGACATAATAGCACTCACAGAAACGAAACTCACCAGGATAATAACAGATGCAATGTTTCCACCTGGATATCAAATCATCAGGAAAGATGGAGGGAGGATAGGGGGAGGAAGAGTTGCACTGCTCATTAAAAACTGGTGGGGATTTGAGGAAATGAAAGGAATGGGTGGAATGGACGAAAGGAACTACATAGAAAGAACAATCCAGTCAGAGGGCCATAAGGAGGTAATTGCAGTAATGTACAACCTGCCACAGAATTGCAGGAGGCCGAGAGAATACGGCGAAAACAACAGAGCAATGGTTGACACACTAGCCGACACAGTAGAGGATCAGGCGCGCATAACAGGAAAGGCACTGCAATGGATTAAAGAATATCTGACAGGGAGCAACGAGTTATGGTACGTGACGAGGTGTCAGAGTGGGGGCCTCTGACGAGAGGGGTTCCACAGGGGTCAGTCCTAGGTCCTGTGCTGTTATTGGTATATGTGAATGACATAACGGAGGGGATAGACTCAGAAGTGTCCCTGTCTGCAGATGATGTGAAGTTAATGAGAAGAATTCAATTGGTCAAGGATCAGGTAGGACTACAGAGAGACCAAGACAGGCTACAAGCCTTGTCCAGCAACTGGCTGGACCAGGGTTGTAGCAAAGTCACGAAGATCGGGGAAAGGTAAAAAAGACCGCAGACAGAGTATAGTCTAAGTGGCCAAAGACTGCAAACCTCACTCAAGGAAAAACATCTTGGGGTGAGTATAATACCGAGCATATCTCCTGACGCACACATCAATCAGATAACTGCGGCAGCATATGAGCGTCTGGCAAACCTGAGAATAGCGTTCCGAAACCTCAGTAAGGAATCGTTCAAGACTCTGCACACCACATACGTCAGGCCCATATTGGAGTATGCAACACCAGTTTGGAATCCACACCTGGTCAAGCACATGAAGAAATTAGAGAAAGTGCCAAGGTTTGTAACAAGACTAGTTCCAGAGCTAAGGAGATTGTCCTACGAAGAAAGGTTAAGGAAAATCGGCCAGACGATACTGGAGTACAGGAGAGTCAGGAGAGACATGATAACGACATGTCAATTCCTCGCAGAATTTTATAAGGTGGACAAAGACAGGATGTTCCAGAGATGGGACACAGAAATAAGGGGTCACAATTGGAAGCTGAAGACTCCTATGAGTCAAAGGGATGTTAGGAAGTATTTCTTCAGTCATAGAGTTGTCAGGAAAGTGATGTAGTGGAGACAGGAACCATACATAATTTTAAGACGAGGCTTGATAAAGCTCATGGAGCAAGGAGAGAGACGACCTAGTAGCAGTCATTGAAGAGGCGGGGCCAGAAGCTATGACTAGACCCCTGAAACCACAAATAGGCGAGTACAAATAGGTGAGTGGACACACGTGTCATGTGAGCGACATGACTGAAGGAATAGACTCAGAAGTGTTCCTGTTTGCGGATAATGTGAAGTTGATGAGAAGAATTCAATCGGACGAGGACCAGACAGAACTACAAAGGATCTTGACAAGCTGCAGGCCTGATACAGCAACTTGCTCCTGGAGCTCAACGCCACCAAGTGCAAAGTCATGAAGATTGGGGAAGGGAAAAGAAGACCGTAGACGAAGTACAGTCTAGGGGGACAGAGACTACAAACCTCACTCAAGGAAAAGGATCTTGTGGTGAGTATAACACAGGGCACATCTGAAGTGCACATCAACCAAATAACTGCTGCAGCATACGGGCGCCTAGCAAACCTAAGAACAGCATTCCGACATCTCAATAAGGAATTGTTCAGAACCCTGTATACCATGTACGTTAGGCCTATGTTAGAATATGCGGCACCAGTTTGGAACCCATACCTATCCAAGCACGTAAGGAAACTAGAGAAAGTGCAAAGGTTTCCAACAAGACTAGTCCCGGAGATAAGGAGTATGTCCTACGAGGAGAGGTTAAAGGAAATCGACCTGACAACACTGGAGAACAGGAGAGATAGAACGACATATAAAATACTGAGAGAAATCGACAATGTGGACAGAGACAAGATGTTCCAGAGATGGAACACAGCAACAAGGGGTCACAGTTGGAAATTGATGAATCACATGGGTATTAGGAAATATTTCTTCAGAGTTGTCAGGAAGTGGAATAGTCTGGGAAGTGATGTAGTGGAGGCAGGATCCATACACAACTTTAAGAAGATAAATGATACAGCTTATGTTGTAGGAAGAGTGATCTAGTAGCTGCAAATGAAGAGGTGGGGACAGGAGATGTGAATCGACCTCTGCAGCCACAATTAGGTGAGTACACACACACAGGACACTAGTTGCAATGCGGATTCGTGAGCTTTAGTTCAACCCACCATCTATGTACATCCAGGTAGGTCAAATAAACAGGTTAAGGATGACACGCACAGCAGGACAAAAGGTCTCACTCATAATGGGTCGTCACTGCTGATGATTCAGCCCCAGAAGAGGGAGTGAGTGGGAGTAGATACGCATAGGTGAGAAGGATGGGCGTAGGTATATAGGGTGAGTGTAGACAAGCAGATTGTGTATAGGTGAGCTGTTACGATTGAGCAGCCTTTAGGAGCCAGGACATTGTATTTAAGTTAAAAGCACAAAGTCGTAACAGGTCAGTAGATACAAGAAGGCCGTGTGTAGGGAAAAAGGTAGAAGTTAGAGAGTAGACAGGGTGTGGATATGTTAAGCTGGGTGTGGGTACTGAACTTTGGTATATAAGAGGCTAGGGCCGTTCTACTTACTGAAGGTAAATGCCCAGGTCCTTGGCCTCGGTGCCCAGGAAAAACGGGGTATTCTTGATCACAGTGTGACTCGATGAGGGTGTGGAATGGTGGGGGAGGGTATGGTAAGATAGTGAGGGTGTGGGAGAATGGTGTGGGTGCGGGAGAAGGGTGTGGTGTGTGGAAGGATGGCGAGGATGTGGAAGAGCAGTAGTTGACTACAGCAAGAGAAAGGTGGCCTGGACTGGTGGTCAGGGGTCACTGTGTCTCCTCCCAGACTTTCATCACTTCTAACTCTTGGAGTTACGAGAATCAGACTTGAGCTATACGTAACACTGACATTGATGAAAACAATGATCATGATTTTGATAATGATATAATGACAATGTCAATTGTTATATTAACGACGCTAATAGTATTGTTAATTAGTATAAGACTTCATGTTAATAACATTGCAAATTATCTTAAATTTGTTTCATACAGTACTGATGTTAATGATAATGATATCTTTCATAATTTTAGTGATAATAGTGTTAATGATAATCATGAACATATAATATTTACGATGATCGATAAATAATTTGGCTGAAGAATTATAGGATTTCGCTACAGATGGTGTCAAAAAATTTTATGTACCTATGCTGTTTCATTTTTTGTTTGCACTTGCTTTTATGTAGGCACGAGAATATATTCATGCTATTGGTATCTCGTTTATTGATATTTTTTAATTAAACTTTTGTTCCATTCAGTCTCCAAGAGCTTATTTCACTTGACTACTCTATTGGGAAGTATATTGGCTGTGTGTGTGTTCTCTCTCACACACACACCTATTTGTACTCGCCGAACCGTGGTTGCAGGGGTTGATTTATAGCACCTAGTCCTTCCTCTTCACTGGTAGCAACTCTCCCTGGTCCACGAGCTTTATATCATACCTGTTCTAAAAGTTGTGTGGATCGTGCCTCCATTACATCACTCTCCAGATTGATCCACTTCCTCATAACTCTGACTCAAGAAATACTTTCTAACATCCCTGTGACTCATCTGAGTCGTTATCATGTGCCCCCTATCTCTCCTGTCCTCCAGTGTCGTCAGGTTTATTTCCTTTAGCCTCTCCTAGTAGGACATACCCCTTAGTTGAGGGACTATTTTTGTTGCAAACCTTTGCACTTTCTCTAATTTCTTGACTTGCTTGACTGGGTGTGGGTTCCATACTGGTGCTGTATACTCTAATATTTGCCTGACGTATACAATGTGCAGAATCTTGAACGATTCCTTACTCAGGTGTCGAAAAGCTATTCTTAGGTTTGCCAGGGCCCATATGCTGCAGCAGTTAGTTATTTGGCTGAAGTGCGCTTCAGGAGATGTGCTCGGTATTATTATAATCCCAAGATCCTTTTCCTTGAGTGAGGTTTACAGTCTTTTGCCACCTAGCCTATACTTTGTCTGCGGTCTTCTTTTGACCTTCCATAGTCTTCATGACTTTGCACTTAGTGAGGGTTAAACTCCAGAAGCCAGATGTTGGACCGGCCTTGCAGCCTATCCAGATCTATTTGCAGTCCTACCTGAGACTCATCCGCTTGAATTCTCCACATTAACTTCACGTCGTCTGCAATCAGTCTGCAATCTGTCATGTCATTCACATTTACCAGAAACAGCACAGGCCCTAGGACTGACCCCTGTGGAACCCCTCTCGTCACAGGTGCCCACTCTGATACCAAGTCACGTACCATCACTCGTTGTTTCCTTCCTGTCAGGTAGTCTGTGACCCATTGCAGTGCCTTTCCTGTTATTTCTGCATGGTCCTCTAGCTTTTGTACTAATCTCTTGTGCGGAACTGTGTCGAAAGCCTTCTTACAGTCCAAGGAAATGCATTCTACGCCCCTTCCTCTCTCTCTCCTGCTTTATTTCTGTCACCTTGTTATTAAACTGCAGTTGGCTTGTAATACACGATTTCCCCTCCCCTAAACCAATCTAGGTGTTCCACCAGTCTTTTCCTGATAATCTTCTCCGTGACTTTGCATATTATACTTGTCAGAGACACTTGTTTGTCGTTTAATGCTAACTGCCTGTCCCCTTTCTTGAAGACTTTGACTACATTTTGCTGTCTCCCACACCTCAGGTAGTGTCCCAGTTTCGACAGATGTGTTGACTGCTGTTAGTGGAACATAGCGCCTCTGGTCCCTCTCTCAGGACCCATGAAGAGATGTCCATTCTCACAGCCTTTAAAGTATCTAATTCACTTAGCAACCTCTTCACTTCCTTCTCGGTTGTGCAGTGTGTCCAGCGTTTCTTGGTGTACCCTACCATTCCGGATTGCTGGAATTCACTCTGTCTTCATTGAAAATACTTCCTTATAACTCTTGTATAGCTCTTCATATACTTTGCCATTTCTTGTGATCTCCATCCTTTTTTCCTCAGCCTGATTACCTAGTCCTTGACTGTTGTTTTCCTCCTGGTGTGGTTGTACAACAGCTTTTGGTCAGATCTGGCTGTCGATGCTGTGTCAATCTATTGCCGCTGGGCCTCTCTCCTTACCCATGAATGTTCATTTCTGGTTCTTTGGCTAATCTCCCTGTTTTCCAAGGTCCTTTATCTTCTAAACTTTTCCCATTATTTAACGCATTTAGTTTTGGCCTCTCTACACCTTCGGGTGAAACAAAGTGTTCCCATTGTTTCTGTTGCCTTTGGGTACAAACCTCTTATCAGCCTCCCTGCATTTTGTGGTCACGTACTCCATCATTTCATTTACTGTTTTTCCCGCCAGTTCTTTTTCCCACTGTACCTCATGCAGGAAATTCCTTACACCTGTACAGTCCCCTCTTTTATAGGTTGGCTTCTCCCATCCTACTCGTGCTGCTTCCTTCTCCACTTTTAGCTCTTCAGTGTATTCGAACCTCAGGACGGCGTGATCACTAGCTCCGAGGG
Source organism: Cherax quadricarinatus (assembly GCF_038502225.1). NCBI lineage: Eukaryota > Metazoa > Arthropoda > Malacostraca > Decapoda > Parastacidae > Cherax > Cherax quadricarinatus. Next base: position 10,580,825 of record NC_091325.1, on the reverse strand, counting down.
GCCTTTCATGTGTGTTGTCCTAAATGCCTGAGCTACTCAAGGGGAATATGAGGTCCACCCTTGTGTGTGTGTGTGTGTGTCAAACTGCGTGCGTGCGTTTGCGTCCGTGTTTGTGACTATAATTAGTGATCATATCAGTTTTTATTGCAATTTGTGCTCAATTACCCACCTGGCAAGATTTAAAGACTATTCCCCGCTACAGCCTAACTCCTAATAACACTAAATTAAAATGCCTCGTGCTGCAATAGAGCATAAATATTGTTGCATCTAGTGGCCTGCTGAATATAAAATTCTTCATTATCCGCGATGCGGTTTTCCAATTAAATGGAACCGCTATTCACCGTCAAATGGTTAATGAAAATAACTTCTTCGGTAGATTAAGCTGACGGAGATGGATGTCAGGAGCCGCTACACCCTTAATGCGTTTAGTTGGCTCTGGCTCTTATGCACCGTCTGGACGTTAACACTGCAGTCACATTGAATAAGGACTTCTTAACTAAAAACGTTTAATTTTATTTATTATTTTTATTATAATTATTATTAGTATTATTTTACTCATTGAAATCATTAATACTGTACAGATAGAAGAAAATTAAAGAGTTGCATCATCTTTTTTTTAGCGATTTTTATTGTTTTCTGTAAAATAATCCTATTATTTTTCTTGTTTTTCCCAAATACAAGCTAGATTGGCGGGGAAGGCAGTTTTATACTTAGCTTTTACTCCTAACTTCCCCTCCTAACACAGCAAAGCATATACTGACGACATAAAATAATCTGTTATCAAGGAGACCAGCTCATTGTCATGGAAGGAGAGAGGGTGATTTGCAGGTATATCTCCTGTGTGGAATATAAACCTAATGGTGGCCTGTCAGTGCTCTTTTGGAAACCAAGTCTGTTTATCTCGGGTTATATTGGTTCTCCGGTGTGATGTTGACCATGTATGTGTATCTCAGTAATGTTACACCGTGATCAAGTCTTGAAGACCAGGTCTGTTTCTTAGTGATGCAAAGTGTCTCTGTCATTTCAAACTCTTGCAACTTTTTGTTTAATAGTTATTGCAGCAATGATACTAAGAACAATAGTATTAGCAGTAGCAGCAGGAGCGTTAGTAGAGGCATTAGCAACAGTTCCAGAAGTGTTAGAAGAGGTAATGGGAGTAGTGACAGTAGTAAGTAGGAGCAGTGGTAGTAACATGCAGGGGCAGTGGTAGTAGCAACAGTGATAATGCATGATGTAAGGGTAGTATCAGTGGTGTTAGCAGCCAACAAAATTGGTAGTAGAAGACAAAATTATTTCATATTATTTTTTTTAAATCATTGACTGCCTCCCATCAAGTTAGGGTAACCCAATGAAGGAACACATTCACCGTCTTTCATTAAATAGCTATCTCGCCAGAAGTGTTCAGATGTCACAGTTCAAATAATCCTCTGAGTTGGAGCTGCTGCTGCTGCTGCTGCTGCTTCTTCTATTTCTTCTAATTATTTATTACCCTCGTCCTACTGAGGTCTCCCTACCTAAGACTGACAGGCTTCATTGTCTAATGTCTGAAACCCACCCTGTTTGATGGAAGACGAAGCGGAACATTTGCTACTTTTAATCTCACAATGTAACTATCATATAGAATAGGGCAGTCATACACTGCTGATTTACTCAATTTTGTTAACGAACTGTTGTAATTCCCATGTGTTGATAATTTTGACAGTAAATTAGTTACGATAACAAGTTCGTTAATATATTAGCTAATTGATATAATTTCAGTAAATTAGATGGATCATCTAACGATTCTTGAGCGTCGTAAATCCAACAGATCAACTAAAATTTTATAGGTACAGGTATGTTTGCCAAAACGGGTCCTCACTATTGCGAGAGAGCCGGTTGTAATCGTGCCAGTGACCACAGGTGCCAGGCAGGTATCAAGTTTGATCTCTTGTGATCCCACTTCTCTAGGTCTGGCGGTGCACCTCGCTTTGACCTTGTTGGTTGAAAGGGATGTCCTTGCTAGTTTTTGTGTGCCTCCATGACCAGTTTGGTGCTACTGGTGACTTTCTGCCATATGTCAGTTTTCTCCTTTTGCTGTCGTCCTGGGTGCCAGCTGGGGCTTCTGCTGCTTGAATACTGCTTTCTGTTATGTTAGATATCAGTCTTCATGTGTGTGCTTAAGTTTGCTCTGTTATCATTTGGAGCAGCTGCTCCTGTTTGCTTTGCTACCGTTTTGGAAACATTTGCTATTGCTCTTCCGCTGTTGTCTGGGATGTCTTTCGTTGCATAAATATTTCAATCTATTTCGTCTGCTGATGCTTGAGCGCTGATATCTGGTGGGAGTCAAGCAAAGTGTTAAGGGATAGTGTGTAGAGAAGAGGAGACTTCTTGCCCAGTGAAGGGAGAGCTGAAAGGGGAATTTGAAAAGTGTTTGACAAGAATTTGACAAGTGGTGAGGAAGGCGTAGTAGCGTTTTGTCTGGTAGGTGTAATGACCTATTTTTGATTACCAGTATTAATGTAAAAGGACTAGGATATCTAGCTTTTGGTTCTTGGGATAATATTTATGCTAATGTGATGCCATTTATGTGTCATGTTCCATTGGGAATCACCTCACTTCCTCATTAGCCGTTGCAATGCTGGACAGCTCATTTCAGTTCATTCTGTCTTCTGAGCTGGTACTGGCTCTTGCTTATTAGGTTTGCTGCTCTCTCTGTTTCCGTATGTCCTTCCAGTTAGTGTTTTCCCTTCTCTATTTTTATATTTCATAATTTTTTTATATTGCTGTGAAGCAGCTTTGATTCTGTGTATATTTTGACAGCTGTGTCCATTTCATTTATTTATTTGATTTCCCTCTGAACACGAAAATATTTTTTACCTCTTCTGCTTATTTCCTTCTGTTCTGACACTGAATTCTTTGTGTATTTTTCCATGACCTGTTTTATTTTGTCTCCTTACATTGATGGTTGAACCATGATTTCTCTGTTTTTTTACATATTTCCCTGCGAAACTATACGAATGTATATGCCACCTTTATCCACTTCCAGTAGAACTTTTCTGCAATTTGTTTTGCTGTGATTGTATCAGAAAACATATTTGCTCACTATCCCTTCCTATTCACATTCACTATACATCGAAATAATTTATTCTCCAGGTACTTTTGTTTCCTTTAGTTTCCTTTCTACCATGCATTATAACTCGAACACAAGAATCTCTTTCTCTTAGAGGCATTCCTCCTTATTTTTTTCTGTCCGTCTCGCTGGAGGTGGAAAAAAAATCCAGTTCCACTGGATTGTTGTGCACTCTTATTCTGTCAGGTTCTTTTACATGCTTCCATTCGACTTTTTTGCATTTTCAGCTTGAACTCCTTGTCATCCTTCCATGGTCCGCAAGCTGAAGTATGTTCAGTAAGAGTGCAGGGAATGGAGGATAAAGGATGGGGGTGTAAGCTTGCCAAGCGGAAATAAGAGAAGACTAATAACGAGCTATATACTTTAGTAACTTCATGAAGTAGCTGGTCCGGTGGACCCCATAGACGAGAAACAAATTATGCAGAGTTCGGCAGGAAGTGGAAATTTGGCCTTCCTACTTCAACAAGAATCTTCACCTTGAGACTAAATTCAGGTTGTCTGAAGATCGGGAAGACGCATGGGCTCCTTCCTCTGTTTAGGTATATAGTTCGACTGTGGAGCACAGTTAAACTGTTTACTCCCGACTTAGGCCTAATTGCTATTGTCAGGGTTTTTATAATTACCAGGGTACCTCGAAGGATCGCGGAGAAACTTTTAGAGAAATCTTTGAACAATGATAATTTAATGGGATTTTAACTGATGCTTGTTATTTTTAAGCTTGTGGGAACGTACAGAAACGTGGAAGTAAGTGAATATCATTACTATAACAATCTTTGGATCATACCTTGTTTACCTCCTATTTCTTGGCTCGGTGGGACACAGTTGGGCTCTGCGCTTCCCTGTGAATATAATGCAACCAAAGATGTTGCAGCCGTTCAGTCAGCAGAACAATCTACTTCAACTCACCTATGCAACACGCAAATACATCACGTCAATGCAGTACCCCAAAAATCATAAAACTGCAAAGCGCACAGAACTACACAGTCGCAACACAGTTAACCCACTCTCACCCTGTGACATTTCAAAAGTAAAATTGAGCTGTGTTGCTGGGACCTCACAGATATTGCATTCAGATTTCTCAGCTGATCAGATAATCTGCTAATCTGATAATTAATACTTGATTCAGAACTTCGTCCTGGTTCTGTTCATTCTTGCGTGACTTGTTCTTGGTCTGTTTCGATTTTACGGTCTCTCAAGTTTTCCGTACGCGTGTATACTGGCGTGTGAGTGTGCTTATGTCTATTTCCCATGTGTGTGTGTGAATTTAGACTCAGAGCTGTACTAGTGAAGTTATGTTTGCGAGGATTGAGTTTCAACTCATGGCCCCTCTTATAATACAGTCTCCAGCATTGATAGCTAGTGGCTTCTTTGACCCTATCGTACCTATTCTTGAAACTTTGAATGGAGTGTGACTCCACTCCCTTTGTATGTGTGCATACACTCTCCTAGTTATGTTTTCAATGGTTGTTTTCTAAGCATCTGGACCTGCCTCTTAACTCTTACAGTCCGGTTTAAAAAAAAATTTTGCCTCCAATACCCGATAATTTATCTGTGCTTGAAAGTGTGCAAAATGTTTGCCTCACCACTTCCCCTAATACATTCTATTCACCATCCTGAAACTGAAAATATTACCTCCTATATTCTCTGACTAATCTGCGCCTCTCGGCTCTCTATTTGCATTGGTTTGCATCTCGAGTACCTCATTCCTGTCCCCTCTCTGGTCATGAGTATTTTGTATGTGGTGATTATAGATTCACATTGTTCCAGACTATTGAGCAGAACTACTTCGAGGGTGATGGACTAATTACATAGTCTCTCCATTGCTTCTGCTCTCTCTGTATTCGACTGAAGAAGCACTTGTGTATTACGGATATAATTATCAATATTGTATACAAATATTTTATTCAGTTTCCTAGTTATGTAATTATCTATTTGAGTTTCCATGGTGCAAGTTTTAGTTTATGTTCAAGTATATTTGTGTGAATGTGTGTAATTCATTACTTGGTCCCTCATTTTTCTGTAGTTTCGATTGACTCGATTGAATTAGTTAGCTGCATCGTATTTTCGTTTGACCCTCTGCATGAAGTTAATTTTTACTGTCTATCGCACAGAAAATGTATAAAAACACGTGTAACATATGTCAAACATTTTATTTAAAAGTTTCACTCCTGGCGAGTGAAAATCCTCCTAAATAAAAGTGCTTCATACGTTGAACGTGTACTTCTTTATACATTCTATCGTATCATAGTTTACTTCATCCCTCTACATTACCATTCATACGTAGAAAAATATATTTTGATGATTGTGTAGTTTCTGTCTGTGGCCTCTTGCTCTCTTCCTTCCCAGGCAAAAAGTAATATCCTGTCTTCCTTGTGTACAACTCAAGTATTTTGTTTACCATGGCAAAATCTCATTTTCTGTTCTTTCCTTCGTCGTAACTTAATCCTCCTAGGTTTAGGCACCACTCTGTGTGCGTGCATATCCTGGAGGCTCTCTTAAATTAGGGTGCACGTTTAACTAGGAGAGTGTTCGACACAAGTGTTGCATACGAAATGAATGGCCTCTCGTGTGTAGTAAAATGTCATGAAGTCTGTCTACATTTCTAATGGCCATTCTTAAGACTGCTTCTCTAACATGAACTACAGATGTTATATTGTTTGTGTGCTTAAGTGGATAGATTTGTTGTAATAGTTATTTATTTTTATTTGTCCATTCTGTGAATTGGTTCCTTTCTTTTTATCCTCTTCTACCTTTCTACCATTTCCTTCTGATCCATGTGGTATTTTTTCTGTGGTCTTTCTCCGCCTCCCAGCTTCTTTAATTTGAACTGGATGAAATTTTATAATTACTTGCTCGACAATTCATGTAGTTTGTCCAGATTTAACTGTAGCTTCTTACTACCCTATCTATACTCATAAACTCGCCATCATTTATTAATATAAATATGTAGGAGTGTAGTGTGCTGGCAGCACGGGGCCTAGTATGGCTCCATGGTTTACACAACTAGCTACTCTTTTATCGTGACACTTCACTCTGTTTTACGTGTGAATCTTTTCCTTATCTGTTAAGTACTTCGTAATCACGATTGTTACAGTCTTGCCTGCTACCCGTGGATTGCAGCTTCAATTTGGATTGTAATCATTTGTATATTGCTATACTGTATGAAAGTTCATGCAGTATAGCAACATGCAGGCCAACCATGATTCTCACTCCTGTTTTTACCCCTGTTAGCATGTAATAGATAAAGTTTAAATGACACGATCTTCAGCTCCTGAAAACATGTTACTTGTGAGTTCTGCATTCTCCTGATTCTCCACTAGCATTTTCCATACCATCATACCGATTACTTTTCATAGTAAGATTGTGATCGACACCGGCAGAAAAGACAAAACCCAGTTTTTTGTTTTTAATTCATTAACTCTGTGTTTCGTGGGTGCTATAACGCGTAGTCTTAATTCTGAATAAGTTATCTTGAATTGCTAGTCTCTCATACTTGCATTTCTTTTCAGTGGGTTTCCGCATTACAAGAATATAATTTTGTTATGAAGTTCATTAGTTTCCAAGAAGATTTTATAATCTCAGCTATTATTATGATTTCTGTAATTGCAATGAGATCATTGTGTTTGTTTAGTCTTTTATTTAGCTCTCTGGTCATCTTTGTGATGCTGTGTTTTCACTGAAAGACATCCTGTGCGGACGGTACCAAACAAGCATGAAAGTCACTTCTACAGAAGACACTGAAAAACTCCAAGCATGTTTCAACAATGTCTTCAAGTGAGACTGGAAAATAACATGATGTTCAGTGGTGACAAATTCTAACCGATTAGATATGGAAAGAATACAAAACACTGGATTATCTCGCAGAACGAATGGAACGTGTAAAAATATAACGAGGGCAGATAGATTATTATTTGCAGAATACAATAATACAAATGAGGCAAAGGCGAGAAAAATGCCGTAGTGGATAATAAAAATTTTAGAAACAAATAAAAAAGTAGTAACACTTCAAATTACGTGTGCTCTCTTGTTCAGAATATTGTTCTGTGCTGGCAGCTCCGTTCAAAGCAGGTGATATCAAAGCTGGAAAAGTTAGTGAGATTGTTTACTGCTCACCTAGAGCAATATCACATGTTAATACTGGAAAGGCCTCACTGTACTTGAAGTGATGAAGACTGAGATACCTTTTATTATATCAACCCAACACCCTAATTAGTATGTCATTTTCTCGCATAGTCTTGCAACACATTTTGTAGTTTGGTAAGGCTAGGTTTCAACTGAAAAACTATACAAGATAAAAGGCGATTAAAAAATAAGTCTCCCGGGCGCCCTCTGCTCTGGACTAATGTAAAAGTCATATTTCAACAGTTCAAAGCTCTGTCAACAACTATCCATTTGACTGATTTATCAACAGTGCTATGAGGTACGTGGTTAAGACGACGGACTGAATTTACAACTGGAAATTGATTGAGGGCTTAAACTCTACACATTATCATTACAAAGTACAGTAATAAGAGATACGAGAGTAAGAAATAGACTCATTGAAAATCAGGACTCCATGTGAAAAATAAGAGAACACACTATCCGTGGTCGAACATTGTTCAGCCTCCTAGCAGAATATATAAGAAATATAGCCGAAACAAGATGAAATTGTACCAACACCTCTGTGAAGTTCCAGATTAAATAGGCAGTGATGGCTACGTGGGCCAGTGGACTTCCAACAGCAACAATCTGGTTGAGCAGGCAGTCGACAGAAAAACCTGTATCTAGGCTGGACTGGGGAGAGTTGAAAAACTAAATTTATCCCAATTATATCATGGGCGCACATATGAGTGGAACCTGGTGCTTCAGTTACTTTCTTTACTCCTTCACTGGAGGTACCTGGTCACTGGTAAAAGGTTCTTGATCAAGAAATTAGAGCTATCCTCTCTATTCTTGTATCAAACATGATTATCTCCCGTTCCCCAAACACTGAACGTGTCAGCATAGTTGCTGATCCCCTTGTATGTGTTGTATAGCGTATCATAGTACCATCCATGTGTTTATATAGAAGATCCCTTAGGCCTGTGACTGGGGATCAGCAACTATGCTGACAAACGAACCTTACGGGTTTAGCCCTTCATGAATAATAATGAGAATAACTGGTTGAATTTCAATACATTGATTCCTTCACACTCAAGAAGCGACCAGGTTGGGTACCCGCGAGACTGCATTACTAAAAAGGTTCAAGCCTTTTAGGGAAAAGGATAAAGTAGGCAGGAGACCCTGGGAGTGGCAGGAGTATATCTCATCGCTGTGTACCATGTCAGGATCTGGTTCGACTGAGACCTTGGCCTGGGAATGAAAGTAACCGGGTGTGTGTGCGGAGGAGTGGCTGCCCCAAACACAGTCAGGACATTAGTATTCCTCAATGTGAAAAGCCAGTGGGGATGCCATAATATGTTTACACCTGAAAATTGTCTGAATGTAGAAGTATAATGCTGACAACGTGAGGTTATACTTGAGGCAAGTTGTGGCACGAAGTAGGGAGATAGATCATTTTTTGCATAAAAAATGAAAGTGCTAAACTCTTAATGGTCATACAGCACCTTGTAAGTGAAAAGCAGTTACGTTCTACCCAAGGAAGGGTAGCTCCAATTCCTTGCAGAAAGAGCCTTTTACTAGCATCAAAGCACTTTTCCACCCGATCCTTAAAGGAGGGGACTAGAAACGATGAGAGAAGAGGGAGAGTTAAAATTTGGCAGATGATTTGGGCCGCACCTTGCGTACCTTCAAGGTTATAATAGCGAAGATAAGCATATAATGAACCACTTACTAAAGAATTAGAGTTTCTTGCGGGATTTAATAAGCGTAATATTATTAATATCCATGTTTATGACTTGGTGCTGTTATACAGAACAGTTTTAAAGTCCAGTTATCCTTTGTTTTAATCCAAGATATTGTAGATAATATCCTCTGTAGAACCAACCAGATTACATCTAAACTGTGATCCGTATTGGTTTAGCTCTTCTTCATGAATACGATAAATATTCTCCAGATTCGTTTCATTTATCTAATATTTTAGCTGAAGATTTATCTTAGCTTAACATCTAACCGCTTAGCAGAATATCCAGTTTCTTAGTTTAGCATCTAGTCTCTGAACCAACCACGGTGCCCCGTGGCCTGGTAGCTAAAGCTTTCGCTTCACATGATGAGGGTCCGGGTTCGATTCCCGGCGATTAAGCCTAAGAGGTGGGACCAAGAACCAGGACTCGATCCAGCATATACAAAACAAGTCTCTCGCTCACACACACACACACACACACACACATATTTACAAACAACAGGCCAAGTGTCTTAGTAACAAATACCTTGGACAAATGGTAACTAACACGCACATACGAGCTCGCACGCACGCACGCATGAAACGCGTGCGCAGGCAGGACCTCGTCCTGGGAGCGCTAAATATGGCGTGAGTTGATCCAGTTCAAGTAGCGGGAGAAAGTAGTGCGCTCCGCAGCCAGCTCTTGTCAGGTCAACCCTCCATGCTCACTTGTTCAGGTTGGACAGGGAAGGAGAAGAGGGAGCAAGGGCTTAAACATTCTTTTTTATTTTTATTTATTTATTTTTTTTAACTAGACAACTCATCCATGATTTAAAGAGTAAAATTTAAAAAAAGTCTCGGTTCGAACAGAACGATACGATGCGTCGCGTAGTGTTTTAAAATTGTGGATTAGTTATATGTGAAAAATAACCGCAGGGAAAGTTGAATAGCTCTAGGCCCTTTCTGTTGCAATCAACACATCAGAAGCTTCCAATGTTGCAGAAATATAGCAGGAAATCCAGGGAGGCTCTTTCAGACGAAAAGATTCTAGAATAACCGAAATAGAAATAGCATTTCTGTTATTCAGAGGGAGTAGAATGATAGCATAGAGCTATCATTCATCTTTTATCTCTTGTTTGCGATTTATATATATATATATATATATATATATATATATATATATATATATATATATATATATATATATAGGATGGGGTCCACCTCTGGTGTAAATTGTGGGACCCATAGCCTCGGAAAAGTGGATAAAAAGGCTTCAAGGATGAATATTAGGATTTCTTCCTGAAGCCGTTTGAATATTCCACTTTCCCTACCACCCCATCTTTTCATATTTTTTTTTTTACCAGTAGGAATATTTTATTACATAATATGGTACAAAAGATTTAAGAGATACATTGTTGATATAAAGGTGGCATATACGGTACATGTTGTTACGTGTGTATCACCGATTATAGGGCGAAAATCTCATCCAGCTCCTCAGAGCTGGGGCGTGTGCCCAAAATACAGCAGGCATTACCCCTTTGAACAGCCGCACTGAGCCGCTGGAACAGAAAACTAGCTGCCCTGGGATCCCTAGTTACCCTGATGAGTCTTTTTCCCAGCTCCTTAAGGAATTTAGATGCATTCTTTCCCCATGAGCCAAGAATCTGAGCCTATGGGAACAAACATATAATGATGGGCAAGTTCTCCATATTTTCTAGACTTTTGGGACTCCCTGAAGCTGGCAGCTGCCCCTCCTTCCTCCTTGATGTATTGGAGATAGGTATCAGCCAAGGTAGATGCACATGTATAGTCCCCCACCACCTGCTTCCCATCTGTCCAGGCTAGAAGGGTGATACCCTTCAGAAAGTCTCTCTCCTTATCGCACTCCATCACAGTAATCACAATATCTCTGGCACACAATCTCCCTCTCACTACACTCTCCACCATCGCATTCACTATCTCCATCAAAACCTCTCTCTTAACTCCATCCCTACCGTATTGCCTGCCATCCATCTCCTTCGCAATTAACTCCACCGCTTCGTCAATCTAGATTGCCCTAACTTCCTTTCTCTTATTTTAATTCCAGAACTTACGGGCTTGTTCCCCTTCCCCTGCTGCTGCTGCTGCTTCTCCTCTTTTTTTTTCTTAACTATCATCGCTTTTTCTCTGTCTTTTCGGTAACTGTGAACCCCTTGATTTTTTTGGTAAATTCGCGTTACTGCTGTTACCTCTGGATATCACACATAAACCCTTGGAAAATCCGTAGTTACGTTAATTCCCTAGATATGAATTTTATGTTTGACGCATTATGACTAGAAAAAATGATCGTCAGTAAAATTGTGAAATTACGCATGTTATGACACTACCAAAATATTAAATATAAAATATTTAATTATTTGATTTATAAAGGAAATAAATGAATTACATGTATAATAAATTTCATTCAAACTTGTCATTTATTTACAATACGATTGTGCTTGCCTGAACTGTAATATAAAAGATAGCGTACTGCTTTTACTTACAGGACTGGCGTGTCATTGGTGAGAACCCTCCGTTCGTTGAGCCATATATAGGCAATTTACTGAACATCCAGTGTATGAATCCACACTCAACTTCAACGTAATCAGGGCTGTAAATCCTATAGGCATTATCAAAGAACTCGATGACAACCCCGAAGGTTCGTTTTCTGTGGTCTGAGTGGAAGTAAATTAAACCGCCTCAGTGGGCTTTCTGTAAATTTAAATAACATTTTACAACAAATTTGTAGAGGTGAACATAGAGGGAAGACTGTTGTCAAATTCCTTCTCTAGTATGAATTTGATTATATTATCAACTCCGTAGATTCTTTTGGCAGAAACGGGCAGTGATTTGGACACTAGAAACATTGAACACAAATACGCATGGAGAGTTTGTCATCAGTGCCTGCATAAAACACGGGGGGATAAAATCGAGGCAAAGAAGGGAATGTATGAAAGTATAGTAGTAAAAACACACTTATATGAGTGTGAAGCTTGATGAGCAAGATGAGCATGACCTGATAAGATAACTTTTTTTTTTTCCGTTATATGTCATGGCAACAGCTGAATATAACACCCTGAGTTATAGTAGCTCCATGAATGTGTTTACCAAGTAAAATTTTAATTAGTCTAAGCACTCTTATCTTCACACGTTTTGCACCGGAGAGCGAAACGTTGCCACAATAAAAATGTTACATTAGTTGCACTTGTGTCTTTTTACTTAAGATAAGATAAGATTTCGTTCGGATTTTTAACCCCGGAGGGTTAGCCACCCAGGATAACCCAAGAAAGTCAGTGCGTCATCGAGGACTGTCTAACTTATTTCCATTGGGGTCCTTAATCTTGTCCCCCAGGATGCGACCCACACCAGTCGACTAACACCCAGGTACCTATTTGCTGCTAGGTGAACAGGACAACAGGTGTAAGGAAACGTGTCGAAATGTTTCCACCCGCCGGGAATCGAACCCGGGCCCTCCGTGTGTGAAGCGGGAGCTTTAGCCACCAGGCCACCGGGCCACCCTACTTCACACACACACACACACACACACACATACACACACACACACATATATATATATATATATATATAATATATATATATATATATATATATATATATATATATATATATATATGTATATATGTATATTTCAACAAGCCGGCCGTCTCCCGCCGAGGCAGGGTGACCCAAAAAACAAAGAAAATCCCCAGAAAGAAAATACTTTCATCATTCAACACTTTCACCACACTCACATATAATCACTGTTTTTGCAGTGGTGCTCAGAATACAACTGTTTAGAAGCATACACGTATAAGATACACAACATATCCCTCCAAACTGCCAATATCCCAAACCCCTCCTTTAAAGTGCAGGCATTGTACTTCCCATTTCCAGGACTCAAGTCCGACTATATAAAAATAACCGGTTTCTCTGAATCCCTTCACTAAATATTACCCTGCTCACACTCTAACAGCTCGTCAGGTCCCAAATACCATTCGTCTCCATTCACTCCTATCTAACATGCTCACGCACGCTTGCTGGAGGTCCAAGCCTCTCGCCCACGAAACCACCTTTACTCCCTCCAACCTTTTCGAGGATGACCCCTACCCCGCCTTCCTTCCCCTACAAACTTATACGCTCTCCATGTCATTCTACTTTGATCCATTCTCCCTAAGTGACCAAACCACCTCAACAACTCTTCAGCCCTCTGACTAATACTTTTATTAACTCCACACCTCCTAATTTCCACACTCCGAATTTTCTGCATTATATTCACACCACACATTGCCCTTAGACAGGACATCTCCACTGCCTCCAACCGCCTCCTCGCTGCAGCATTTACAACCCAAGCTTCACACCCATATAAGTGTGTTGGTACTACTGTACTTTCATGCATTCCCTTCTTTGCCTCCATAGATAACGTTTTTTGTCTCCCTTATACCTCAACGCACCACTCACCTTTTTTCCTTCATCAATTCTATGATTAACCTCATCCTTCATAAATCCATCCGCTGACACGTCAACTCTCAAATATCTGAAAACATTCACTTCTTCCATACTCCTCCCCAATTTGATATCCAACTTTTGTCTAAATCATATGATACCCTCATCACTTTACTCTTTTCTATGTTCACTTACAACTTTCTACCTTTACACACACTCCCAAACTCCTCCACTAACCTTTGCAATTTTTCTTTAGAATTTCCAATAAGCACAGTATCATCAGCAAAAAAGCAACTGTGTCAATTCCCATTTTGTATTTGATTCCCCATAATTTAATCCCACCCCTCTCCCGAACACCCTAGCATTTACTTATTTTACAACCCCATCTATAAATATATTAAACAACCATGGTGACATTACACATCCCTCTCTTAAGAATCAATGTAAAAATGTGAAATCAATATGTAGTGTACCATGGCCACTTTAAAAAAAATATTAACATGCAAGCAGTGATGAAAGTTTTCTTTAATATATATAATAATAATAATGAAAGCTTCAGTCACAATCTGCTTCTTATTTCCATTAAATAATTTATATATTCATTAAAAATATTGCTAGAAATTAATTTTAAAAGAAACCATATATGTGACAGAAACTATGCAAAATACCATTTTAAGACATCTACTATGTTCAACTAAACCTCAAGTCATACCATTAAAACAGCAGAGGATAGCAGAAACAACACATTTCCGGGTAACACACACATGAATAATGCACCACACGTGCGTGCACCTGGGTGAGGCTTTGAAATGCTTAAACAAATATAGCCTTTGCATGTTAAAGCCTCGATATTCCTTTCAGAACACGGGTCAACACGTACACCCCTCGACACCTCAAGACAGAAAGTGTAAGATCCCGATGTTTGCGACAAAAGGTTTCAGCTTGAAAAGATTCCGAGATTCTGAGACATCAGTCTTCTCAGAAAATAAAGATAGCTATATGTGCAACAGTTAGCCCAGATACTGCAATACCCAAAAGTCTATGACAGTCCACTCAGAAAGAGAATGTGCCACATGTGTTTGATAATCAGCCCAGACACAAGATCTAAACGTCTACGACAGTCTGTTCGGAAAAAGCAAGTTTTCTATATTCACAGTAGAACCGTCAACCCGGAAAGGAGTCCCAGACTTTTAAGACTGTCTGATCGGACACAGTAAGAATCAGACGTCTCTGACTTATGGTCCAGAAATATCTTGGAAAAGATTGTGCTTACGGGTGTTTGGCCTGGGATTTAAGCCCCTGAGCGTGAGCTATCTCGTATAAAGAAAGGAGATGTACAAACACATACACACACACATATATATATGTAATAATGTTGGTAGAATTTCCGACAATATGTAAAGTATAAGGACAATTGCAACTATTGTAACATTTTTTATTGTGGCAACGTTTCGCTTTCCAGGAGCTTTGTTAAGCCGTTACGGCTTGGCAAAGCTCCTGGAGAGCGATACGTTGCCGCAATAAAAATGTTACATTAGTTGCACATGTGTCCTTTTACTTTACACACACACACACACACACACACACACACATATACACATACACATACACACACGCACACACACACACACACACACACACACACATACACACATACACACACATATATATATATATATATATATATATATATATATATATATATATATATATATATATATATATAATTATTCCCTTCCTATCACACTATCATCTATTAGAGAGGAAGGGGGAGTGGGAAGGGAGTTAAGACACGTATGGACGGACAAAAGGGAAAGGATGGAGAGCTAGAGAAAGAAAGTGAAAGGGACTGGAGGAGGAAAGGAGAGAATGATGATGAGACTAGTGAACCACTCTGTATGCTGCTGCTGCACTTGGATAGCTCTACACATGGTACATATACTGCAGTTGTCCTGAGACAGGCTTACGTGTGGTATTTAAACTGATGCCTTAATTAGATACAGATCCTGTTGACCTCTAGCACACACTGGCTGGGTGTGTGCTCCCAGGCTAATTGCAATTTACAAGTCGTTGGTCATCTGAATGACGGGGTCACCCTTAACGGGACCTGTATAAATGACCAAGGAGTGAGATCACCCGTCCAGGGACCTGGATGAGTGGCCGGGCGTGAGATAACCAAATCAGAGAGGGATCAGGATGAGTGGCCTGGATTTGAGATAACCGATCCTGGAACTTGTATGGGTTGTCAGTGTGCGGGATCTATGTTGTAAAGTAAAAGGACACAAGTGTAACTAATGTGATATTTTTATTGTGGCAACATTTCGCTCTGCAGGAGCTTTGTCAAGCCGTTACAAACATTGTGATCTATGTTAGCGGGACCTACGTAGGCGGTCAGAGCCAGAGGAGCCACTAGGACCTGTGTAGGTGAACGGGTCTGCAGGTGTCGTCACGACGAATGGGTAAGTGATTTAGCCAGGTCACTTGCCGCAGTAATCCTGGAAGTAAACTGCCAGGAACTGGCCCTATATTAGTTTCCACTTATTACTTTCCCTTATTTACGTAACACCACCTCCTTCCCTTCTTCACCATCAGCACCTATTCTTCTCACCCACATACCTTCTCTTCCCTCTTCATTTTCCCCCCTTTTTTTTTAAAGGCAACACCTGATCTCCTCAGTAAAAAAAAGGACTCGATAGCCTTGCAGTATAGTAAATTCTTTGGACATATTTGGTAGCAATAACATTAGAGGTCATGAATTATGAAGTGTTTTTTTTTTATCTTTCGCGAAAGCAAAAATTATGTGCGTAAACACCGCTTGATTCTTGTTTTTGTGTGTGCCCCTTCACCCAGAACAAGGTTAAGAGAGTGTTCAGGCCTCCAATCTTACATCTGTCATTCAGGCTGAGAGACAGGGGCAGCCCGTTTCCCAGGCTACCCCTGTCACCCAGAATGCCCGTCTCCCGCACCTGCATTGCACATCTATTTTACCCGCGACGATTGGCCACTTTATCGCAGTGGTGAGGTTTGAGCGATATATATGCCAAGAGGTATAGGACCTCTTCTCTAGGAAAGAATGCCACTTTCCCCACAGTGTGCTTGCCTGACTAATAACCCAGCATATCTTTCGGCATAAATGGTTGGGATATTTCCCCTATCAAAATTTTCTGAATCAATTTACAGAATATTCTGATAGTACTTCGAGAGATCTGTGTATGATAAATATTAACATATGACGATACAAGTAGTATACAGCCCATAAGAATGAAAAAAGACATGCTTTTCTCAAATTTATTGAGATAGTGATTCTCTGCAGAGTTTTATTAAGTCGTATCTTGAAAATGCTCTATAAAAAACAAAACGTAATTCCAATAAATCCTTGTTTTGCAACGTGTTACTTTTCTTCACTTATATACTAATTCTTCATGATGGCTGTGGAGGTAGTCTGTAAGATATATTACTAATTGGAACACCAGAGGCTAAATTATCTCGCTCTAGTGTCAGTGCCAGCCAAGCATTGTGAGGATGCGATGTTTTCCTCGGGGCAAGCCTGTAAGGATAGAAAGTCGAATTATTTATCGAGGTAGTTGTTTTCATTTGCTGCACTAGCAGTAGCTAGTCTACAGCTCATCTCTGGCAGCAGGGCTCATCCAGGGTCTCTTATGATACATGTGGTCTGTATAACCTCCTTTGCTTTACAGGATATATTCCCTTACCCAACCTGAACGAAATCCGAAAAAAAAAGATTTTAGAGCCACCAAAAATTGATTTAAATGTGACTTCGTTTCGCTGGCCCAAATTTTTTATCATTCAATACAAAAATTCCCATTACATAATTTCTTTTATGTGATGACACGTATATTGCTATCTCCTGTGTGCGGTTTATTTGCATATTGTTCCAGTTACAATATTGTGTTTTTTTTTCTCTCTTTTTTTTTTATCAGTCTCGATTTTTTTTTTTTTTAAGAAAGTGGTTTGGAAGACGAGGCCAATTTGGAAATAAATGAAAGATCTTCTTTAGTCTGATGAATATGAGTTTCCTTTTGAGTGTCGACAGATGGCATTTTATTTTATCTAAAAAGAAAATGCGTGGGATTGTTATATATAGATAATTATAAATATCACACGAGTGAAACTGTTATCACATCTGCATGAATGATAGTCAACTACACAAATCTTATCTTTTGAGAGAGATTGATACTGTAATACTATTTAAGAAAAATATACAGAAGCTCACAAAATGTATTTCATTATGTGACAAAAACATTCAAGAAAGCAAAGTTAAAAATTATCAAACGAGTTTAGTTTGCTGAGTACAGAATTGGTAGAAAGGGAAGGAAGGAGGAGGAAAGTATGTAAAGAGACTCACAGAAAGGATAGATAAGTGTGAAGTATGACAGAGGAAAAGTACAGGACAGGTTATGTGAGGAAAGGACGGCTGAAAGAAAATTAACAAAGAAGAAAAATATGAGCACAGGAGAGGAATATAAAGGAAGAGTCGACTGCAGTTGACACCGTCATTAAATTATCCCTGTTAGTGTATATTAAGAATAATAATAATGATTTATTATTTATTATTCTTTATAATAATAATAGTCAAAAGTGCCTCATACATTAGAGGCTTTTTGTTACTTTTATTGCTAATCCTTACTGAATCTATTGTTGCTATTGATGTTACGACTACTGCTATTTTGCTACAATTGTTTTTACTGCTGCTGTTCTCTGGTAATGCAGATGCGGCTGCTACTGTTGCTTTTCTTGTTGCTGATGCTGTGCGTTCAGACCACCTGTTGCACTAACAAAAACAAAGTGAATTCAAAGCCATGAAAATAATCCTAACAGTTTGTTGACCACCCATTTTGACGCCTAAGTAAACTGAAAGGCATCTACATAATCGCTGAAGTTAACAAACCAACAAATGAGAAATTAGCAAACATCCCATAAATAATTCCCACGTAATCGAATGTGGCCACCAGACTGGCCAACCTTGTTCCATTAAGAGACACAGGAGGCGGGTGCACCGGACGAAGCAAGTACATCATGTCAACTTGACCAGGTTAAAAACTGGACTGAGAGTGGGTCGAGAAATAAACAGAGCTCTTGGCTGTCCTCCCATTGTCTCGTGAATGCAATGCTCCTATTGTGCATGCAAAACACGACTTGTGCGTCCAATATACTCTTGTGCTTGAAATAAAATGATAGTTAACTTAGGAATTAAAGTTATTCCAAGTCTCGCTACGCATTGGTAGAGGCCTCTGCTCTATCTCTGTACAAAGAATGTCTCTTTTTTACAACTTGTAGCTTAGGAGAATGGAGTTCACTTATTGTTATTAAATGTATAGGACTTAAATAGTTGAATTTATTAAGAACATCTCGAATATATTCATTCTTAGTAGCTAGGCTGCCAAGTTTATATTGCCCAGATGTTTACATTATATAAATATAGCCTTGTACAGGGATTGTAATAGTACATTATTTTAGGTGGTTGAATAGTTTATTTAATTATGAAAATTTAATAATTAAATAATGGATGTGTTAGTTTTGTCAAAGAAAGAACATTCAGTGTTTTCTTTATTTATTTCTTTTTATATAAATTTTGGAGTGATTATATACAGGTAAGATCTGTTTTTTTTTTTTAATTTAAATGTGTGTAATATATATATAGATATATATATATATATATATATAATATATATATTATATATATATATATATATATATATATATATATATGCTTGCCTATGACATGGTACCGCTTGCAGTACCATGTCATTGGCATGGTTTTGATTGTAATAATAGTTCCTACTAAACATTGATACCTCTACTCCAAAGAGCCTTTTTTAATCAGCTTTCCCTGAAATGGGTTGCCTTGCCCCAATATGCCCTTATACCAAGGTATCTTTAATCAATCCTGATTGCCCTCTATTCCTCAGATACCAAGAGATTAGTTTCCCAAAATCGACTGCACGTCTTAGCGTTTTAACACTCGGAGTTCATATATAACTTAACTCGTAAATACAATTTATATATCAAGTACACACATTTAACTCCTTTTTAGATTCGAACATGTACCCTAGTCACATGCCCAAATAACTTCATCACCCACCTTTGAAGGGTGGAAAGGAGGGTGATGAAAAGTATTCAGGGTTGAACTTACCTTTCGTAAGTTCAACCCTGAATACTTTTCATTCGACATATATGATGCATCACCTACGGATTCAGGGATTCCCATGTAAATACTTCTAATAATAATCTCAGGTCACCAAACTGTCCCTTTTAACATAGCACCATAATGTCTCTTCCATTTATAACACTGTAAAAAGTAATACCATCCCTGGACATAACATGAAGGAACAACCATTCACAATATTTTCATGGTACCTCCATGGCAGATCACCATAATGGTCCCTGCGTCATGGCACCATAAGGGCAAGGCAGTGAAAGCTAAGGGTTACAAGCACACGGCAAGCACGTGCCCCTGAGGGTGTGGGGGAAGAACTGGTTCCTGGCGTCTCTCAAGGATGGGCACTTTCGCCCTCTCTTCTTAGGTGACTGCTCTCTTTTTTTTCAGGCGGTCAGACGTAAAGTGGGACAAAATAAAGACATATTTAACTTTTAAATTATAATAATCTTTTAACCCTTTTAATTGTTTTGCGAGTACTGTCCCAAAGGCGTTCAGCCAATGTGTGAAATCTAACAAACTAACGCGGGGCTTTGAGTTTTTAATTTTGGAAGTTAATGGACTTAACGAAGCAATTTATGAGTGTATTGTAGGCTAATTACAAGCAGCACTTAAAGTAATCTTAGTAGTGTATTTAAAACAGTGCAAAGTATTTTTTACTTGCTTGTCAGGGAAATTTTTTTTGCATCGACTAGTTAAGATATAAATGGACTGTTTTATACTTCAGCAAATGAGGTCGTTTCCTAAATTGCTTTTCTAATTACTGTGATGCACATGTTCTCATTATTCAAGCTGTTTTACATAAAGTATTTCACATTCAGAATGTCTAAGTTGTTCTGAGTGGTGTTAATGCTGGAAGAACCCAAAAGCTGTTGTATAATCTGCGTTTGTGCGTTTTGTGCGCCAAGTGATAGTCTTGATTATGAACCTTGATGATTTTTTTCAACTCTGTTAATATTATTTTTTATTACTGTTATTATTTAAATATAAATTATTGATTTTAGTACTTTTGATTAATATTTATTGGATTTTTTTTGTTAGTAGTATTATAAAGCATTAAACTCTAAAATCTAAATAGAAATTATTAATCGTTATTATCAAACTTAATGAAATTAATATTTTTTTGCCATGAAAGAATATTAACCTTTATTTTAACATTTATTTTGTATCATCATTATTGCTATTATTTTTATTTGAAGTAGGTATAGCATTAATTGACAATAAAGGGTGCGGCACAAGCCGCTTTACGACTAACTATTTTTATATTTGGCTCTACAGATTTTGGCGATGAATATTTTAAAACAGTGTAGTAGTGAGTTGAGTGTCTTGTGGTTTAATTAGTTTCATGCAGATAGTTCACCAGCTTTAGTTTAATATTCTCGGGGCAGTAGCAAGATAATTTATTTGTGCTGTACTACGCTTGATGCAGCAGCGAGTTCCTTAGCTTGTCCTTTATTATGCTGGATGCTGTAGCGAACTGACTAAATTGTCCTTTAATTAAAGTAAGTTGCTTTCTCTGCAGCATAAATCTTTTTTCCTGTTTTTCAGAACAAAACACTAAGAACCCTATTGCAATTGATGTACATCGTATAGTGTTGCTGTAGTAATAATGGTATCAATATTGCCATCACAGTAATCAAAATTATCACATGTGTTTATCTGCTGGCCATACTATTGGATACTTGTTATATTTCACTTCTCTCTGCCCTCTGTAAAGAAAACATCACGGCCTGTTACGCCTCTCTATCTCTCTCTCTCTCTCTCTCTCTCTCTCTCTCTCTCTCTCTCTCTCTCTCTCTCTCTCTCTCTCTCTCATTTGCGTAATAAGGTACAACGGAACATAATGCATTAGATATTTGCATTATCTGTCTGCCTTTTATATATGAAGTATAATTTACTTTATCCCTGTCGTAGAAAGATTTATCTCTTGTAAAGCTCATTAGTTCAACAGCGTTGAAATCTCTGGCCGGTGTTTTGACGAGTGATATCTACCCTCAGACGTAACTAATAATTAAATACAAAAAAAAAAAAAGACAAATATTTGCATTTAAATTTATTCCAAACTTAATGAATAAAAAATTACAATGAAATAAGTAGGTTAAAAGAAGAACTAGTTTAGAATCTTCTACAGAGCAAAACACAGCTGGTTCAGGATTCTGCATTTTGACCAGGTAGAATATGGTCTTAAGGGAGCACGTCGGGTGAGGTCTTGACCAAATTGGGTAAGATTTTTGTAACCAGGACTGGTACATAGCAAAAATATCGTATCATGCCACCTCATCTCCTGAGTGTCTGTGTACTCAAGTACGCCAGGAAGGGAGTAGCTATTAATCTCGTGTTGTCTCAAACACATTAAATAATTTTTACCATGAGAGGGAAATTCGACGTGTTAAAAAATCATGGTGTGTGTGTGTTTGCATAGGCAGCAAACTGTATTCGAGAACCTATACTTACTAAGGATGTCGAATCCCATATACCAATATATTCAAATGATGCGAAGCCATTTAGGATGATATGAACAGAAGACGGTTACAAAAAAACTACAGTATGAACGAAGTTGAATTTCAAATCCCAAGAGGTCTAAAATAATAAAGCTGCGAAACAAAAAAAAAAAAGTCCATAGGCTAGTGAAAACAAAATATATAACAATGAATAACATCAGCCACTTAGCTAATATTAATTAACGTGCCCAAGGTTCAGGATGTGTGTTGGAAGAAAGCATAGTTACCGGACAGCATACAGAAGGTTAGCATAAATCTAAACTGAGAATCGTGAAAGGTTCGCGATAATAACAATTATCTTGTCACAGAAATGAAATGCAGCTGTGATCGTCAGAAAAATTACCTAAGTACTTAAATATGGATCTTACACCTGGCTAACGAAAGCATTCCAAATTTCGCTTCTCATCTGTTGGATTAAGCTCTAGCACTTTCTCACCCTCAAAACACTCCTCTCACCAAACCTACTTTAAACTTGTTCTATTTTGAACGCTCTGCCCAAAAGAGTTGTTTCTTTACGTAATTCGTATTCCTGTTCAGCTACCAACTACACAACATAGAAATTCAAAACTACGATTGTGTAAAGGATTTGAGTGACGGTTAGTCCTTATGCGGGACTAATGAAAACTATGTTAGTGTACAAAACAAAGCCAGTGGAGTACAAGATTTTATCTAGAACAGTTAGTAACAGAAGTATAGAGCTTATTATTCAATATCTGCCCCTTGATGTTAATCGCCTAGGGTCTGCGGTGCGCTATTGGTGCAGTATTATAGAAATAGCGTTAATACTCTTGAAAAAATATAAAGCAAAATGATTCGGCCAGTTTGAGCATGAATCTTCTTTTATATGAAGAGCGACAATGAACACTGTTTTACATTATCTTGAAAGGGTTAGAGTGAAGGGAATTAAGCTGAATTAAGCTGATTATTGACAGGGAAATAATTAGGTTTTAAAAATATTAAGACAAAAAATATAATCAAAGGGAAAATATATTTTAAATACAAATGCACTGGAAATTTATAATAAAGGTTGTACCAATACAAGAGTGAAAATATTTTGGTACGAACATAAGCTGTTTTATATGAATCTGTATAACTTCTGCATTTGACAAATGGGACACTTTTGTAACATTTCAGTATCTTCATTCTAGAAACGTTTCGCCACACAGTGGATTTTTCAGTCCCTGAAAAACTGATTACTTCAAACTCCTCTTATTCCACCTTTTTCTGCATTGGACTGAAGAAGCCACTGTGTGGCGAAATGTTTCCAGAATACAGATACCCAAATTTTGCAAAAGTGTTTCATTTGTCAACGAGTAAACCATTTATTCACAAACCTTCTTAATTTCTTGATTCTTATTTTACTATTTTTTTAGAAACATTAGCAAAAGAGCAATTCTGGATACTGTGCTCCTTGTACATATCCTCGAGTATTTGGAACCAGCCTAAAGTCTATATCAAGGAATGCGCATAATAAAAGCGGATACTGCTCAAGGGTTGGCCACCAACTGGTCCCGAAGCTGGCTAACATACACACCAAGGAAAGGCATAGAGCCAATAGATCTCACGACAATAGAGGAGATATAACCGCGACATACAACGTTCTTACAGAAAGAGGAAAAGATGAAGATAAAAATATAAAGAGCATTAAAAGTAAACTTTGCAATCAGAAGCTCAGGCCAACTTTCGAAAATCCCAGATAATGAAGGAACCACACATTAAATTCAACACCTTGCTGAAACGAGGTCGCTGAAGGTGCATACCTGGATGTCCTTGCCTGCGACCTAACTACGTGACTTGTGTGTGACCACACGACCTACATGGCCCTTTGCTTGTTCGGGTATGTTCACATTTCAAAAGCCCGTTCCCAGGCTACTCGTGTGACCTTTAGTGAGCGAGGTATTAGTTACCAGTTGATTACCAGTTATGTCATGTTTAGAATAATGATGTAGATCCATTTTAGTAAACTGTATATTCAGGTAGGAGTACTGTGTATTCGTGCGAAGAGTCCGTGTATGCTTGTGTGTATAGGCGTAAGTGAACCTAATTGAGCAAAGTCTGCATGCACTTCAGAACTAGTCAAAACACTTTACTTATTTATTTACTTCGGTCGGCCTGCGAATGTGTGTGTGTGTGTGTGTGTGTGTGAGCGCGTGCGTGCGTGCGCGCGCGCGTGTGTGTGTGTGTGTGTGTATGTGTGTGTGTGTGTGTGTGTGTGTGTGTGTGTGTGTGTGTGTGTGTGTGTGTGTGTGTCCATGATCTGGTTTTCTGACTTCCTTGAGAGCCTTCCCGTTAGCAGTATGTCAAGGGCAGGTCATCATGACAGGAAAGTGGCCTCCTCATGCACTGTCAGAAGACCGAGGCAAGAAGTCAGGTCTCAGAGGAGCATCTTGAACCGGAGTTTGACAGTCAAGGAAAAACATATTCGAGGAGGTTCTTGATGTTTGAATTATTTTGTATGGGTTATTTTGTACGGAATATTTAATACAGATCTAGAGAAGCGTTTAATCTCCATACTGAGGGTATTTTTTAACTGTGTACAATTAAGTAGATGTAATTTCTTAAGTTAATTATGTAAATGAGCATGCAAATTTTAGCTCCAACTGTTTGCTTGTTAAAAATCCTTATTTCGAATTATACTTTTTTAAACTTATCATTTATTCTCTATTAGTCCTCTACTAATGTGGCGCTACACGTTTCTTAACGTCTCTGCTGGTTACGTACAATCCGTTTCCATATGTCTTCTGCCTATGTTGGCGATGAAGCGCGTGTATCTACCTTGCCTGTTATTCCAAATATCCTGAAAGTGATAACTAAGTCTCCTCTCGCTGCTTTTCTTGCGTCAGGAGTTCAGACTTTTGAATGAATTCAAGGAAATTTATTACTTTTCTTGTACCATGCTTGTGGCAAACATTTAGATGTTTTTAATTTATGTGTTCAAAGAGGCGTTGATGCTGGCTCCGCAGATTTTACGAGAGGTC
The DNA here is from genome assembly GCF_038502225.1 of Cherax quadricarinatus. Classification (NCBI taxonomy): domain Eukaryota; kingdom Metazoa; phylum Arthropoda; class Malacostraca; order Decapoda; family Parastacidae; genus Cherax; species Cherax quadricarinatus. The sequence goes on along the minus strand of NC_091325.1, from coordinate 10,555,798 downwards.
AGATATAGGTTGTATAGTGGACTGACAATTGCATTATTTATATTCCTAAATATTGAATTCTTAAGTTGGCTAGAGTAGTGTATGCTGCTGACAATATTCAGTTACTAGGGGTTTCTGGTGGCCAGTTTGTTGTGATTATTATTATTATTATTATTATTATTATTATTATTTACAATAAATATATTACTCCAGGAATCGAATCACAACACTTGACTAACACTTGGAATACCTATTTTCTGTTATAAAAATTATAAGTTGAGAATGAAATATGTGATCCTGGCAAAATCAGAAGAGAGGAGGACCAGGTAAGTTGTGATCCAGACATAAAAACTTAGATGACTTAATGTGGACAAGAACAGACTGCGCCTACAAAGTCCACAAAGCTGAAAATCTGTGAATTAAGTTGCGACCAGTTAAAAACAAGTGATATTAATGTCCGTGGTTCGCCCGCAGTAATCATAACTATGCGAGTATATTAACCATACCATTTCGCCCTGCATGGGCGAAATAGTATGGGTAATGAAGGTATCCACTGCAACTAGTTATCATCTACTCCATGTTTTTGACATTTGCATACCACTATACTTTTAAATTATTCCTAATGAAGCGCTAAATTCGCAAGGATGATAGAGCTCATGATAAGTTAGATGTAATCAGTCTTGATCTGAGAAAGGGAAGGATACTTATTTTAAAGTATCAGAAGTAATTCAGCGTTAATGAACTTCCCTTAAAGGAACAGAATAAAAACATGACAAAATACACAGAAAACGAATGGAACAAGAGCGATGGGGCACAGAAGTTTCAATTCAGTTTTTGTTTTAACTGCTTGCTTGTTCTCGTGTTGTTTCTCTGCCTCCTTACTCTGGTGCGCTAATTCCCAGCTTGAAATCGACTTTAATATATCCACCCCCTCTCCATGTCACAGGGGCAGAGAGAAATGGGTTTGTAAATTTCAAAGCGACTGTAATATATCCCCTCCTTATCACCCAGGGAGCATACCACAGGCAGGGAGATAAATGGGTTTGTCGGTTTCAGACTGACAGTAATATATTCCCTACCCATTGAAAGGTGTCTTGAATTTTTTCTCAGTATTTTATAATTACTCTTATAACTGGTACTGTCTGGATTCCATTATCTAATGAATTCCAGATAGTAACTTTAAATTCATCTCTAGCAAAACCCATCTTCCTGGTTTCTATTTTCCCTTCATCTTTATTTATTGGCATGCCTAACGTTCTCTTTCTCTACGAAGGAGAAATTTACATTAGCTGATTTAAACTCGACGAACGATTTATGGCTACGATTTGCTGAAAGAGGAAAAAGTTTACATGCTTTTACTTGCTTTCTGGGGCAAACTTTTACTTGCTTTCTGATTATGATTTATGTAATACTGTGCCAGTTTCAACAACTGAGAACCTTTTCTCCAATAGCCATAAAGCAGTTCGATTTTTAAAATGATAATGATAATAAGTCAACTTTGAATTTTAACAATTTTGATTATGGTAGTGCATGTTTGAGAACTATAAAAACAGTATTTTGAAAGCACTGAGTAACCAAACGGCTCAAGTGCTTGGTGAATAAGAGTAAAACAAAGTTTTGCGTGTAAGTGAATGCACATGTTTGTGGGTCCATGATGCTTGTCTCTGGAATCTTGAATAAGATTATAATCTTTTCGTAACCTGAAAACACACTAATGATGATTCGTGCCGTCAGAGATGAGATTATTATTAAACTTCAGGGAGTGAAGGTTGGGCACGGGGGCTAAGCTTGCCCCTAATACTCAAGCAGCTGGTTAATAGACTGTCAACATTTGCCCCACTAATGAATGTCAACGAGATTCCATTATTTTATGCTGCTTTTACTTTAACAAGATGTTATTATAACTAGTTGACCTGAGTACATTGTGAATGTTAATAGGCAATTTCAGTTTGATTGCACACAAACCCGAATGTACTGAAAGCTTGCAGAGTGAAAAATGACGTGCTTATGCATTCACAGTGTAGAAGTATGTGCACACACATGCATGATCTCGCGCACACACAATTTATGCAATATGCGCACACACGTACACACACACACACACACACACACACACACACACACGCAGTGTAGTGGGTCACAAGCGCCAGGCTCCGAGAATCTTAGTGCTTTTAGGGCGTGTTTTAGCAGCTAGAAGCAACCAGTGTTAGTGACAACGTCAGTGAACAACCCTACAAGTGATAACCAAAGTATTAGCAAAAATAAATAAAGTAAAGGCGAGAGAAAGCCTGAAATTATACAACAAAATTTCAAAGTGCCAGTTCGTTGAGGCCTAGTTGGCACCTGTTGCCACATTGTTACACATATACAAAGTACAAAGCGAGTGACTGAAGAGAAAAGATCAAATAGAATTAAGAGAGGTTGGCTAACGACAAACTGTGATGTAGCACACAGCGTGAACAAGCTAGCCAGAAAGGGGATATATATATATATATATATATATATATATATATATATATATATATATATATATATATATATATATATATATATATATATATATATATATATATATATATATATATAAATATATATAAGCAGAGGTGGTGGCAGCAGTAGGCCTGAGGGAGTCGCGCCGCCATAACAGGTTGGGTGTCATCACAAATAAGAAGTGTACTTACCAAAAGTGAAGTGTAAATTATAAAAGTAGCAGTATACAAGTGATAAGTGTGGTAAATGAGGACTCAAAAGGGCAACGAGAAAAGAATAGCTGAAGAAGTCAGCGGCGGAAGGGCGAGGTGCACGAGTCATCGTACAGTGAGCATCGTACAGCGAGCATCGTACATCAGGCATCTGGATGGACGTCCCCTCTGAGGAGTAACGTACAAATCACCTGTTTGTGGTTGGCGGGAAGTTTTGAGTGGTAGAGCCGGCCCTACGATCACTGGTAGTTGGCTATCACAAACCCTGCTCCAGAGCGATTATCATACACACAACACCTAGCAGTAGTAGGAAGATAAAATTTGTAGGAGCAAGGAATAGGCAGGAGGATTAAGTCGGGGCTAATGGGACTACAGCCCTGACAACAGTTTCGAGAGATAATGTTTTAGTACACAAAGACAGTACAATCTGAGAAGCAAGTATTGGGTGCACATGTAGTAAAAGGTAGTACATAACTGGGTGAAAGAATGACTTGTTAACACACGCTAGTATTATAATTATTAGAATTACTCTCAGTGTTAATGGTATCGTATTAGTATTACGGATACACAGGGGTGAATTGTATTTCTGGGACATATAAACAACTGACGTGCTCACACACACGCGCGCGCACACATACACTCGGGGCCAGGAGCTGAGTCTCGACCCCTGAAACCACAACTAGGTGAGTACACACAGCTGATCCTTGGAATTTGACTGCGTCCCCTCACCCCCCCACACACCTTTCCCTCCCCCACAGACCTTTCCCCTCCCCGCTCTTGCCTTCACTCCCTCCTCCCTCCTATCTTTCCTTCCCTCGCGTTTCTCTCTCTCATAGCCTTTTTCCCTCCCCTTCCCCCTAAGAGATAAGAGATAAGATAAGATTTCGTTCGGATTTTTAACCCCGGAGGGTTAGCCACCCAGGATAACCCAAGAAAGTCAGTGCATCATCGAGGACTGTCTAACTTATTTCCATTGGGGTCCTTAATCTTGTCCCCCAGGATGCGACCCACACCAGTCGACTAACACCCAGGTACCTATTTGCTGCTAGGTGAACAGGACAACAGGTGTAAGGAAACGTGTCGAAATGTTTCCACCCGCCGGGAATCGAACCCGGGCTCTCCGTGTGTGAAGCGGGAGCTTTAGCCACCAGACCACCGGGCCCTACTCTTCTCTCTCTCCCTCTCTCCCTCTCTCCCTCTCTCTCTCTCTCCCTCACTCCCATAACCCTCTCTCTCACCCTCCTCTCTATAGGCTTCTCTCTCCATCTCTCCATTTCTCTCTCTCATAGCCTTTTCCCTCGCCCTCCTTTCTCCCTCTCTCTCTCCCTCTCCCTCTCCCTCTCTTTCTCCCTCTCTCTACCCTTTCTCTCTCCCCTCACATTTCTCTCCCCCTTGGTCTTATCCCTCACCCCCATACTCTCTCCTCTCTCTCCCTCTTTCTACCCTTTCTCTCTCCCCCTCGCACCCTCTCCCTCCTCTAGCCTTCTGTGGTAAAAAAAAAAAAAAAAAAAAAAAAAAAAAAAAAAAAAAATGGGTGGCCCTAGAGGACGAAAAACCAGAGATCTGGTAGACGAACCAGGGAGGAAAGACTGGGAGTTAGAGCTCCAAAAAAGGGAGGAAGAGTGGGGAAGGAAGACAGTAGAGCTTGGTAAGAAAATGGAGGAGCAGATAGCTGAAGAGTGCAGGAAGTGGGAAGTACAGGTCTTAGCAGCAGAAGCTAGGATACAGTGCTTAGAAGAGAAACTGCAAAGCCTGAAACAGATTAGAGAGACAAATGACAATTCAGATGTGACATCAGGAAATTCAAAGTCAGGCGCAGACAAGGGGACGGTAAGCAACAACGGAGACATGCCGTACACGAAGGCCCTATCAGACCCACGTGGGGCCAGGGAAAAGACGATGAGCACACTAAGATCAAATGACAGGTCCGAAGACAATGAAGGTATGCTATATGCAGAGATTCTAACAGCCAACTGCAGTAGCAAGGGACAGCTGGTCAGGAAAGACAGTTCACTGAGAATAGAAGTTTCAGATATGACAGGGACGGAAGGCAAGAACATGTCAATGTAAGGAAATAAAATGCCTCAGAGGAAGCAGATGGTGACTCAGTGGGAGGAGGAAAGGGCGAGGTCAGTTTTTGTGTACGGGCTCCAAGAAGCCAAGGGGGACAACTTTGAAGAAATAAAACAGGAGGAGAAAAAAATGATTGAAGGCATCATGAAAACAATAGGTGAGGGCGATATGACTCAGGTGACAAATTTTCAGAGAATTGGGTGGTTTGCGAGTGGAAGGATACGGCCTGTCAGAGTAACTTTCAAGGAAGAATCAGTTCAAACCAGGATTCTGCAAGAGAAAGCAAGACTGAGGGACAAAGAGGGGTACCAGAGAGTATACCTCGACCGCGACAGAACACAAGAAGAAAGGACTACACTGAAAGAGAGGGTACAGAGACGCAAGGAGGAACGAGAGGCAAAGACGAAAATGAGCAGGACCCAGACACAGGAGGAAGGGCAAACACACCCCACAGAATCTCCCACCAAAAGACTCCAACCGCGACATTCCCAACGCAACTGAGCAACCTATACTACAACCCACTCACTGTTCCCTCTACCACCAACCCCCATATCACAAACCTCACCCCAACAGCTGTCCCTTATGGGCATTCTGACCCCACCCCCATCAACACAAACCCCACCTACACCACAGCCCCATATAGGCCCCCACCAAGGCTCTCGCTCCCCCAACCCCAATATTCTTGCATGACCACAATGATAGAAAAGAAACTGAAGGTTTGGTAAACAAACGCGGATGGAATAACGAATAAACATGAGTGGAACGAAAGAATCAGTGAAAAATCCCCAGACATCATAGCAGTCACAGAAACAAAACTCGCTGAGATAATAACAGACACAATCTTCCCAACAGGATATCAGATCCTGAGGAAAGATAGAAGGAGTAGAGGGGGAGGAGGGGTTGCACTGCTCATAAAACACCGATGGGGATTTGAGGAAATGGAAGACATGGACATGATTGGAGAAAGAGACTACATTGTAGGTACAATTCAGTCCGGAGAACATAAAGTAGTCATTGGAGTGATGTATAACCCACCACAGAACTGCAGGAGGCCAAGAGAGGAGTACGAAGAAAACAACAGGGTGATGGTGGACACACTGGCTGAGGTGGCAAGAAGAGCTCACTCGAGCAGAGCAAAGTTACTGGTAATGGGCGATTTCAACCACAGGGAGATCGACTGGGAAAACCTGGAGCCACATGGGAGTCCCGAAACATGGAGAGCCAAGATGATGGATGTGGTACTTGAAAACCTCATGCATCAACATGTCAGGGACACAACCAGAGAGAGAGGGGAGGATGAGCCAGCAAGACTGGATCTTGTGTTCACCCTGAGCAGTTCAGACATTAAGGACATCACTTACGAGAGGCCCCTTGGAGCTAGCGATCACGTGGTTCTGAGTTTTGATTATATAGTAGAGTTACAAGTGGAGAAGGTAACAGGAACTGAAGGGGACAGGCCAAACTATAAAAGGGGGGACTACACAGGTATGAGAAACTTCCTGCAGGAGGTTCAGTGGGACAGAGAAATAGTAGGAAAATCAGTAAACGAGATGATGGAATATGTGGCAACAAAGTGCAAGGAGGCAGAGGAAAGTTTTGTTCCCATGGGAAACAGAAATAATAGGAAGACCAAAACGAGTCCTTGGTTTACCCGAAGGTGTAGGGAGGCAAAAACTAAGTGCAACAGAGAATGGAAAAGGTACAGGAGGCATAGGACCCAGGAAAACAAGGAGATTAGTAGAAGAGCCAGAAACGAGAATGCACAGATAAGGTGGGAGGCCCAGCGACAGTATGAAAACGACATAGCATCGAAAGTCAAATCTGACTCGAAACTGCTGTATAGCCACATTAGGAGGAAGACATCAGTCAAGGACCAGGTGATAAGGCTGAGGAAAGAAGGTGGAGAACTCACAAGAAACGATCAAGAGGTATGTGAGGAGCTCAACACGAGATTTAAGGAAGTATTTACAGTAGAGACAGGAAGGACTCTGGGGGGACAGACCAGATGGGGACACCAGCAAGGAATACACCAACAAGTGTTGGACAACATACATACAGATGAGGAGGAGGTGAAGAAACTGCTAAGGGACATCGATACCTCAAAGGCAATGAGACCGGACAACATCTCCCCGTGGGTCCTTAGAGAGGGAGCAGATATGTTGTGCGTGCCACTTACCACAATCTTCAACACGTCCCTGGAAACTGGGCAACTACCTGAGGTATGGAAGACGGCAAATGTAGTTCCCATTTTTAAAAAAGGAGACAGAAAAGAGGCACTAAACTATAGACCTGTGTCATTGACGTGTATAGTTTGCAAAATTATGGAGATTATCAGGAGGAGATTGGTGGAGCACCTGGAACGGAACAAGAGTATAAATGCCACCCAGCACGGATTCACGGAAGGCAAATCCTGTGTCACAAACCTTCTGGAGTTTTATGATAAAATAACAGAAGTAAGACACGAGAGAGAGGGGTGGGTTGATTGCATCTTCTTGGACTGCAAGAAGGCCTTTGACACAGTTCCTCACAAGAGATTAGTGCAGAAGCTAGAGCATCAGGCGCATATAACAGGAAGGGCACTGCAATGGATCAGAGAATACCTGACAGGGAGGCAACAACGAGTCATGGCACGTAATGATGTATCACAGTGGGCACCTGTGACGAGCGGGGTCCCACAGGGGTCGGTCCTAGGACCAGTGCTATTTTTGGTATATGTGAACGACATGATGGAAGGGTTAGACTCGGAAGTGTCCCTGTTTGCAGATGATGTGAAGTTAATGAGGAGAATTAAATCTGATGAGAACCAGGCAGGACTTCAAAGAGACCTGGACAGACTGGACACCTGGTCCAGCAAATGGCTTCTCGAATTTAATCCTGCCAAATGCAAAATCATGAAGATAGGGGAAGGGCACAGAAGACCACAGACAGAGTATAGGCTATGTGGCCAAAGACTGCAAACCTCACTCAAGGAGAAAGATCTTGGGGTGAGTATAACACCGAGCATGTCTCCGGAAGCACACATCAATCAGATAACTGCTGCAGCATATGGGCGCCTGGCAAACCTGAGAACAGCATTCCGATACCTTAGTAAGGAATCATTCAAGACACTGTACACCGTGTATGTCAGGCCCATACTGGAGTATGCAGCACCTGTTTGGAACCCGCACTTGATAAAGCACGTCAAGAAACTAGAGAAAGTACAAAGGTTTGCGACAAGGTTAGTTCCAGAGCTAAGGGGAATGTCCTATGAAGAAAGATTAAGGGAAATCGGCCTGACGACACTGGAGGACAGGAGGGTCAGGGGAGACATGATAACGACATATAAAATACTGCGTGGAATAGACAAGGTGGACAAAGACAGGATGTTCCAGGGAGGGGACACAGAAACAAGAGGCCACAATTGGAAGTTGAAGACACAAATGAGTCAGAGAGATATTAGGAAGTATTTCTTCAGTCATAGAGTTGTAAGGCAGTGGAATAGCCTAGAAAATGACGTAGTGGAGGCAGGAACCATACACAGTTTTAAGACGAGGTTTGATAAAGCTCATGGAGCGGGGAGAGAGAGGGCCCAGTAGCAACCGGTGAAGAGGCGGGGCCAGGAGCTAAGACTCGACCCCTGCAACCACAAATAGGTGAGTACAAATAGGTGAGTACACACACACACACGATTAATGACCTTTAACATCTAGAACTCTAGTACTAATGCAATTACATTTCAGATGTAAATCGTCTGTTAATCGGCACAAAATACTGGTCATCATATTAGATTAAAAGTGGCTCCCTGGAGTGATAAAGTTATTCTGCAATGAATATATAAAAAACAGAAAATAAACATCGGGTAATGAACGTCCGTCTGCGTAAATCATTTTCGAAATGTATAAATCGTATGTTGAAATTTCAGGAGCATCTGAGAAAGAGATAAGGTTAGGGGGTTTACTATAAAAATAACTGATTGAGCTATATCCAATAGTAACGAACTTTACTGTAGTAGTTAATTATATGGATAGAGAAGTGTATTAAAACAGTTTTGCAGTACACAACTATTGTATGAGCCTCACGTATGAAGATAAATACATACTAAATACCGAATAAGGACAGAGACATGCACATGAAGATCTTAAAATTAATAAATATGGGGTATGGAGAAAGTTAAAACAAACCTAATTTGCAGTCATTGGAAAACAGAATATAAAGATATGATTACCAAATAAAAGTTGACGAGAGACTATGATTAAAAGATAAGTAAATAGCAAAAATGGCAAGGCAACACATTATTCACTTCTCAGCTGCGTTAATGGACGGTAAACCATTACCAGTACCCTGTGTTTGGAGTTCGATACCATGAAAGGAACAAGTACACATCACGCACAAGGCAGAAAATTCATCTTCTTGGCTAAAACTCCATTAGCAACTTAGTCGTAAAAAAAAAAAGGCTAAGAATCCATGCACATTATTCTCAAATTGTTTAGGAGATCAATCGTGGAACATTGTTCACATTACCTCAGCTAGGAGCATTACATCACTTTCTTAGTTTAAAAATATATATGTTTATTATAGATCAAATTATTCTATAAAGATATAACGTTAGCGATGATGGAATCAAATGAAGTATAGCAGAAAATGGAGCGACTCATTGTAGTATAAGCTTTCAATGGAACAAACTTCGTTCTGTGTAGAGCTTAATCATGTCATGACAAGAAAACGTTGCCTCAGTAAAAGCTTGTTCTCCAATGTATTTTTCTTCAGGTTAATGAACACTTGAACATAGCAAAATATTTCGTTTGGAGTATCTACTGAGAGTTTACCACTTCTGTGTACGAGATATAATCTTAGATGATTGATCTGCGTTGTTCAGCAAGTAACCATTGCAGGAAAATCTGCGTTGCCGTTGTGTTGCTAGGTGTTTTGAGGGATGTTGTGGGGAATGTAGTTGTTATGGCTGATATGGTTGTTGTGGTTAGTAATTCTTACTGCGTCTACTCAGCCATAAAACATTAAAATCTTGATCTCGACCTCTCCTTAATAAATCTTAATTGTGCCCTCTTCTTGATAATCTCTAATTTTGCATAGCCTGTTCTCTGCAGATTAGTGTATACCACGTGTCTCTTTATAAATAATTTCTCCTCATAACTTGCATGTCCTTCAATTTCCTGTGTCCTCGTTTGGGCTTCGTGCCTAATAGCCCATGACTGGCATTTAGAATAATAAGGCTATATCGTGAATTCGTCAAATATATGCACTATTTCCCGCTGTTAATGCATCCATCACTATCACTTTCGCGTCCGTAGTCATTTAGAGAAGGAGCAGATAAGCATATTTGCAAAGCACGTAGCAGTATAGCCTCTGGAGGAAGAAGTGATGGAGGGAAATAGCAGTGATATATATATATATATATATATATATATATATATATATAATATTATTTTTTTTTATTATCACACTGGCCGATTCCCACCAAGGCAGGGTGGCCCGAAAAAGAAAACTTTCACCATCATTCACTCCATCACTGTCTTGCCAGAAGGGTGCTTTACACTACAGTTTTTAAACTGCAACATTAACACCCCTCATTCGGAGTGCAGGCACTGTACTTCCCATCTCCAGGACTCAAGTTCGGCCTGCCGGTTTCCCTGAACCCCTTCATAAATGTTACTTTGCTCACACTCCAACAGCACGTCAAGTATTAAAAACCATTCGTCTCCATTCACTCCTATCAAACACGCTCACGCATGCCTGCTGGAAGTCCAAGCCCCTCGCACACAAAACCTCCTTTACCCCCTCCCTCCAACCTTTCCTAGGCCGACCCCTACCCCGCCTTCCTTCCACTACAGACTGATACACTCTTGAAGTCATTCTGTTTCGCTCCATTCTCTCTACATGTCCGAACCACCTCAACAACCCTTCCTCAGCCCTCTGGACAACAATTTTCGTAATCCCACACCTCCTCCTAACTTCCAAACAACGAATTCTCTGCATTATATTCACACCACACATTGCCCTCAGACATGACATCTCCACTGCCTCCAGCCTTCTCCTCGCTGCAACATTCATCACCCATGCTTCACACCCATATAAGAGTGTTGGTAAAACTATACTCATACATTCCCCTCTTTGCCTCCAAGGACAAAGTTCTTTGTCTCCACAGACTCCTAAGTGCACCACTCACCCTTTTCCCCTCATCAATTCTATGATTCACCTCATCCTTCATAGACCCATCCGCTGACACGTCCACTCCCAAATATCTGAATACATTCACCTCCTCCATACTCTCTCCCTCCAATCTGATATCCAATCTTTCATCACCTAATATTTTTGTTATCCTCATAACCTTACTCTTTCCTGTATTCACTTTTAATTTTCTTCTTTTGCACACGTTACCAAATTCATCCACCAATCTCTGCAACTTCTCTTCAGAATCTCCCAAGAGCACAGTGTCATCAGCAAAGAGCAACTGTGACAACTCCCACTTTATGTGTGATTCTTTATCTTTTAACTCCACGCCTCTTGTCAAGACCCTCGCATTTACTTCTCTTACAACCCCATCTATAAATATATTAAACAACCACGGTGACATCACACATCCTTGTCTAAGGCCTACTTTTACTGGGAAATAATTTCCCTCTTTCCTATGTACTCTAACTTGAGCCTCACTATCCTCGTAAAAACTCTTCACTGCTTTCAGTAACCTACCTCCTACACCATACACCTGCAACATCTGCCACATTGCCCCCCTATCCACCGTGTCATACGCCTTTTCCAAATCCATAAATGCCACAAAGACCTCTTTAGCCTTATCTAAATACTGTTCACTTATATGTTTCACTGTAAACACCTGGTCCACACACCCCCTACCTTTCCTAAAGCCTCCTTGTTCATCTGCTATCCTATTCTCCGTCTTACTTTTAATTCTTTCAATAATAACTCTACCATACACTTTACCAGGTATACTCAACAGACTTATCCCCCTATAATTTTTGCACTCTCTTTTGCCCCCTTTGCCTTTATACAAAGGAACTATGCATGCTCTCTGCCAATCCCTAGGTACCTTATCCTCATCCATACATTTATTAAATAATTGCACCAACCACTCCAAAACTATATCCCCACCTGCTTTTAACATTTCTATCTTTATCCCATCAATCCCGGCTGCCTAACCCCCTTTCATTTTACCTACTGCCTCACGAACTTCCCCCACACTCACAACTGGCTCTTCCTCACTCCTACAAGATGTTATTCCTCCTTGCCCTATACACGAAATCACAGCTTCCCTATCTTCATCAACATTTAACAATTCCTCAAAATATTCCCTCCATCTTCCCAATACCTCTAACTCTC
>NC_091325.1:10518712-10536212 GCF_038502225.1 Cherax quadricarinatus | reverse complement strand
CTGACTTGGAATGTAGGTGTACTTGTAACGAAACGCATTAAGGGTTAAGGATTTTTACCACTCTCTCTTTCTCTCTCTCTCTCTCTCTCTCTCTCTCTCTCTCTCTCTCTCTCTCTCTCTCTCTCTCTCTCTCTCTCTCTCTCTCTCTCTCTCTCTCTCTCTCTCTCTCACACACACACACACACACACACACACACACACACACCAAATTTGGGAGAAGACTAAAAGGATTCACAGTATCTCACGCACCTAATGGTCCGAAGATTTCCTTTGCCCATGACAGCCGCTCAAGGAGTGAATGGACAAAATGAAGACATTTATCTCCTTGGCGCTAATAAGCACGAGAGATGACAAAGATAGGACCGAGGCTTCTGGTGAGATACTTTGCACTGCTCTAAACTTGTACGCAGAGCAATAGATGTGAAGACAAAAGAAGAATAGGACGGAGAGAGCGAGAGAGAAGTCGAGCATCGGCCTATTTAATGAATCTCAGGATTTTAAAATGTGATTATACATGGTCTTTCTTGACTTCTTATCCTCGAGCTTCTGGACTTGCTTGATAAGGTGTGGACTTCATGCTGGTGCGGCAAACGCTGTGATTAACCTAATGTGTGTTGTGTATATTATCCTGAATGATTGAAATCATAGTAATATTACTGCATTTATATACTTCATCCAGCTCTTTATATCTGAGATGCGCACTAAAGATGCAATAGGCTTTTCAGAACTGTAACAATGAAACGCTGGAACAGAAAACTAGCTGCTCTGGGAACTCGAGTATCTCCGAGTCTTTTTCCTTTACTCCTTCAGGACTTGAAATAACTCTTTTTCCCAGTATTTTAAGAGTGATTTCTTCTTGCTGTCAGAGGAGCATAGCAAGGCTTGTGATAACCCGTCTTGATTTTAACTGTTTTTTTATTCTTCAGTTAACACTCTTCTCGACTGATGCGACTCATAAAATATTTACTGTTATGTGAACAGGGACATCAAGTGTAAGGAGACTTGCTGATACGTACTGTCCTGCCCAGAAATCGAGCCAGGGTCCTCTCGGTGTTGAGTTGACTGCTCTAACCATTCTTACCGATTCCTGGTCTCCAGAAAAATCGTGTATACTCTTGAAAATGTGTATCAATTTGGTCTCGACTACCATTACTTAGTTCTTAGTTCTTTTATTTTGATTACCTCCCTGAGAGTGAAAACGCATTTCCTCACACTGCTGTTTATCAGTGTTTTTAGCTGTTATCTGTTACCCCCTGGCCCCTCGTTCCTTTTTTCCTTATCTACTCGATCTAGTCTTTAGTATGCTGTGTGTGTACTCACCTAGTTGTATTCACCTAGTTGTGGTTACAGGGGTCGTGTGTGTGTGTGTGTGTGTGTGTGTGTGTGTGTGTGTGTGTGTGTGTGTGTGTGTGTGTGTGTGTGTGTGTGTGAGTGAGCAAGCTTCCAGCAGGTGACCTACATCAAGTTACCAGCCTGGGAGTGATATGAGAACGAACTTACTTTTCCCAGAACATATACGATTGTGTCAACACCGGCTCCCTGCACCTGTCATGATCAGACAGAGATAACATTCTCCTACCTGTCTACCGTTGTATGCATTTTCCTTTCAAGATGATCCTGATTCAGGTTAACACTTACGTTCTTCAAGGGGAAAGGCGGGGAGGAGCCCTTAATGTTTGTGAAGGGCTTTTATTTCAAGGAAATGTAGTTTCCTTTTTTTCCGTGGATAAAATCTGATACATTTTCTGTTCTCAAGGTACTGAATATTAATACCAATCCATGCACAACCAATGTATTTTTATTGTCAACTTGGTAAGGTGGTGTATGGATGCAGTCTGTTCTCCAATTACAGAGTGCATTATTCGATTAATTACCCTTCGTTCACTAAAGCGTGCTCACAGTTTTCCAGATTTTTTAATATTTGTTATTCTCGGTTAGATTATGTTATGTTAATCTTGGTTAGGCCAACCTATAATTACACAACAGATGTCAGGAGCATGGCGGTTAACCCTTGAAAAAACATAGTTAAAATTAAGGATGTCTTACGTCTGACAGCGCAAGACATAATGTTTTCGAGCGTTTATTTTTTCTCGAAGGAAGGGGTTAGGGGTTACCTGGAGAATATACGTGGAGAGGGGTTTCGGGGGTCAACGCCCCCGCGGCTCGGTCTGAGACCAGACCCCTGGCTGTCTTGAAGACAGCCAGGGGCTGAACAGACTTAGGCCCCTGGCACTTATTGTGTTGTCTCTCAGTGTACTCGTGGCGCCCCTGCTTTTCAATGGGGAAATGTTGCTCTCCTGTCGAGTCTTTTGCTTTCATAAGGAGTGATTGTCGTATGCAAGTATCGTACTAATCCCTCTACGATTTTCCAAGTGTATATTATCATGTATCTCTCTCGCCTGCGTTCCAGGGAATACAAATAAAGTTATTTAAACCGTTCCCAGTAATTTAGATTACTAACACACTTTTGATAGGTTTGATAGTTATGCAAACTGAAGACCCACTTACAACATACCACAACAGGGCGAGTTCTCTCGTTATCGTCTTCTCGGTGGTCCATACACCTTGTAGTCACCACCACTTGCAGGCTATTAAAAGTTTTTTTCCTTCTTAAAATCGTAAAGAAAACCCTTAAGTAATTATCGAGTTGGTAAATAGCCCTCTTTTCATGACTTTGATACGTCACAAATCCTTCATTTTCTCATGTCTAAGCAGGTCTTTACTATATATATTTTATCTATCAACACACAATGACTAAAACCTTTCGAACTGGTGGTTCGCTGCGTCCAACGTAGTTTTTGTGTTGGGGAGTGTGTGTGTGTGTGTGTGTGTGTGTGTGTGTGTGTGTGTGTGTGTGTGTGTGTGTGTGTGTGTGTGTAGCTGTGTGTGTGTAGCTGTGTGTGTGTAGCTGTGTGTGTGTAGCTGTGTGTGTATGTGCGTGTGTACTCACCTAGTTGTACTCACCTAGTTGTACTCACCTAGTTGTACTCACCTAGTTGAGGTTTCAGGGGTCGAGTCCTAGCTCCTGGCCCCGCCTCTTCACTGGTCGCTACTAGGTCACTCTGAACCGTGAGCTTTATCATACCTCTGCTTAAAGCTGTATATGGATCCGGCCTCCACTACATCGCTTCCCAAACTGTTCCACTTCTAACTACTCTTTGGCTGAAGAAATACTTTCTAACATCCCTGTGATTCATCTGTGTCTTCAACTTCCAACTGTGTCCCTTTGTTGCCGTGTTCCATCTCTTGAACATCCTGTCTTTGTCCACCTTATCAATTCCTCTCAGTATTTTGTATGTCGTTATCATGTCCCCCTCTCTCTCCTGTCCTCCAGTGTCGTCAGGTCGATTTCCCTTAACCTCTCCTCGTAGGACATACCCCTTAGCTCTGGGACTAGTCTTGTTGCAAACCTTTCCACTTTCTCTAATTTCTTTACGTGCTTGGCTAGGTGTGGGTTCCAAACTGGTGCCGCATACTCCATTATGGGCCTAACGTACACGGTGTACAGAGTCCTGAACGATTCCTTATTAACATGTCGGAATGCTGTTCTGAGGTTTGATAGGCGCCCATAAGCTACAGCAGTTATTTGGTTGATGTAACATAAGAACATAAGAACGAAGGAACACTGCAGAAGGCCTACTGGCCCATGCGAGGCAGGTCCAAGTCCCTACCGGCTTAAGCCAATGCACCCAACCTAGTCAGGTCAGGTCACATTGACTTAAGGGAGGAACACGGCAACCGACCTGTTAGCACAAGCTATCAGGTCCAACTCACACCCACCCACATCTACTCATGTATTTATCCAACCTATTTTTAAAGCTACACAACGTTCTGGCCTCTATAACGGTACTTGGGAGTTTGTTCCACTCATCCACAACTCTATTACCAAACCAGTACTTTCCTATATCCCTCCTGAATCTGAATTTTTCCAACTTAAAACCATTGCTGCGAGTCCTGTCTAGGCTAGATATTTTCAGCACACTATTTACATCCCCTTTATTTATTCCTGTCTTCCACTTATAAACCTCAATCATATCCCCCCTAATTCTACGTCTTTCTAGAGAGTGCAGTTTCAGGGCCCTTAGTCTATCCTCATAGGGAAGGTTTCTGATACATGGGATCATCTTTGTCATCCTCCTTTGTACATTTTCCAGAGAATTTATATCCATTCTGTAATACGGTGACCAAAACTGTGCAGCATAATCTAAATGAGGCCTAACCAAGGATGTATAGAGTTGAAGAACAACCTGAGGACTCCTATTATTTATGCTTCTTGATATGAAGCCAAGGATTCTATTAGCTTTATTGCGAACACTTATGCACTGTTGTCTTGGTTTCAGATTACTGCTAACCAGAACTCCTAAATCTTTTTCGCAATCCGTAATATTAAGATCTACATTATTTAGTTTATATGTGGCATGGTTATTGTCCTGTCCAACATTTAGAACTTTGCATTTGTCTATATTAAACTGCATCTGCCACTTCTCCGACCACTGCATCAGTCTATTCAAATCTTCCTGGAGTGCTCGAATGTCCTCGTCAGAATGAATTCGACGGCCTATTTTGGTGTCATCGGCAAACTTGCCGATGTCGCTCTTTATGCCCTCATCTATGTCGTTTATGTAGATTGTGAACAGCAGGGGGCCCAACACTGACCCCTGTGGAACACCGCTCGTGACGCTTCCCCACTCTGATTTCTCCCCATTTATGCAAACTCTCTGCTGCCTATTTGTCAACCATGCCTCTATCCAGGAAAAAATTTCTCCTCCTATTCCATGTGCTTTAATTTTCCTCAATAGTCTCTGATGTGGGACCCTGTCAAAAGCCTTACTGAAGTCCATATACACAATATCATATTCATTACCATGATCTACCTCCTCAAATACCTTAGTGAAAAAAGTTAATAAATTCGTAAGGCAGGAACGCCCCTTTGTAAAACCATGCTGAGATTCGTTGATTAATTTATGCTTTTCAAGGTGGCTACGAACTGCCTCGGCAATTATTGATTCCATAAATTTTCCCACTATGGAGGTTAGGCTTATTGGTCTATAGTTCGAAGCTAAGGACCTGTCACCTGTTTTGAAAATAGGTATCACATTTGCCATTTTCCACTTATCTGGCACCATGCCAGTTTGTAGTGATATGTTGAAAAGATTAGCCAAAGGTGTGCTAAGCTCCTCTTTACATTCCTTTAGAACCCTTGCATACAGTTCATCAGGGCCTGGGGATTTGTTAGGTTTTAATTTATCTATTTGCCTAAGGACCATGTCACTTGTGACCCTAATAGTGCACAGTTTATTATCGTCCTGTTCTACATAATTTATCATTACTGGAATATCGCTGGTATCCTCCTGTGTAAAAACTGAGAGGAAGTATGTGTTAAAAATTCTACACATTTCCTTATCACTGTCAGTGAGCTGACCCGAGGAACTTTTGAGTGGGCCTATCTTGTCCCTGATCTTACTTCTGTATACCTGAAAGAATCCTTTTGGGTTAGTCTTCGATTCTCTTGCAACTTTAACCTCATAATCTCTATTTGCTTTTCTAATTCCCTTTTTTATTTCTCTCTTTAACTGAATATATCGATTTCTTAATTGCCCCTCTCCTCTTTTGATTTGCCTATATATGCCTCTCTTTTGACCAATCAGATATTTTAATCTATTGTTCATCCATTTAGGATCATTTTTGTTTGATCTGATTTCCCTATTTGGAACATAATTTGACTGAGCAGCTAGAACTATGCCCTGGAAAGCATCATATCGGCAACCATCACCACCTACCTGACCCCTAGTCAGGTCATTCCATTTCAGCCCACCTAAGTAATTTTTCAGTCCTATGAAATCAGCCAAGCGAAAGTCAGGGACGGAGACTTGATTGCCATTATTAGGGGAATTCCATGATATGTTAAAACTGAGTGATTTGTGATCACTCTCCCCAAGCTCATCATTAACCTCAAGATTATTAATTAGTGTTTCCCTACTAATTAATAATCTTGAGGTTAATGATGAGCTTGGGGAGAGTGATCACAAATCACTCAGTTTTAACATATCATGGAATTCCCCTAATAATGGCAATCAAGTCTCCGTCCCTGACTTTCGCTTGGCTGATTTCATAGGACTGAAAAATTACTTAGGTGGGCTGAAATGGAATGACCTGACTAGGGGTCAGGTAGGTGGTGATGGTTGCCGATATGATGCTTTCCAGGGCATAGTTCTAGCTGCTCAGTCAAATTATGATGTGCGCTTCAGGAGATGTGCCTGGTGTTATACTCACCCCAAGATCTTTTTCCTCGAGTGAGGTTTGTAGTCTCTGGCCCCCTAGACTGTACTCTGTCTGCGGTCTTCTTTGCCCTTCCCCAGTCTTCATGACTTTGCACTTGGTGGGGTTGAACTCCAGGAGCCAATTGCTGGACCAGGTCTGCAGCCTGTCCAGATCCCTTTGTAGTTCCACCTGGTCTTTAATCGAATGTGTGAGTGTGTATGTGTGTGTGTGTACTCGCCTAATTGTACTCACCTAATTGTGGTTGCAGGGGTCGAGACACAGCTCCTGGCCCCGCCTCTTCACTGATCGTTACTAGGTCCTCTCTATCTCTGCCTCCAGAGCTTTGTCATACCTCGTCTTAAAGCTATGTATGGTTCCTGCCTCCACTACATCACTTGTTAGGCTTTTCCACTTCCTGACGACTCTATGATTGAAGAAATACTTCCTAACATCCCTATGACTTGTCTGAGTCTTCAGCTTCCAATTGCGACCCCTTGATTCTGTGTCCCCTCTCTGGAACAACCTGTCTCTGTCTACCTTATCTATTCCACGCAGTATTTTGTATGTCGTTATCATGTCTCCCCTGACCCGCCTGTCCTCCAATGTTGTCAGTCCGATTTCCCTCAACCTTTCTTCGTAGGACATACCCTTGAGCTCCGGAACTAGCCTTGTTGCAAACCTTTGCACTTTCTCTAATTTCTTGACGTGTTTGCCCAGGTGTGGGTTCCAAACTGGAGCTGATGTACACAGTTTACAGTGTCTTGAACGATTCCTTACTAAGGTATCGGATCGCTATTCTCAGGTTTGCCAGGCGCCCGTATGCTGCAGCAGTTATCTGATTGATGTGTGCCTCCGGAGACATGCTCGGTGTTATGGTCACCCCAAGATCTTTCTCCTTGAGCGAGGTTAAAAGTCCTTGGCCACCTAGTCTATACTCTGTCTGCTGTCTTCTTTATCCTTCTCCGATCTTCATGACTTTGCATTTGGCAGGGTTGAATTCAAGAAGCCAGTTGCTGGACCACGTGTCCAGCCTGTCCGGGTCTCTTTGAAGTCCTGCCTGGTCCTCATCTGATTTAATTCTCCTCATTAACTTCACATCATCTGCGAACAGTGACACCTCTGAGTCTATCCCTTCCATCATGTCATTCACATACACCAGTCGGTCCTGGGACCTACCCCTGTGGGACCCCGCTCGTCAAAGGTGCCCACTGTGATACCTCATCCCGTACCATGACTCGTTGTTGCCTCCCTGTCAGGTATTCTCTGATCCATTGCAGTGCCCTTCCTGTTATACGCGCCTGATCCTCTAGTTTCTGCACTAGTCTCTTGTGAGGAACCGTGTCGAAGGCCTTCTTGCAGTCCAAGAAAATGCAATCAACCCACCACTCTCCCTCGTGTCGCACTTCTGTACTTTTGTCATAGAACTCCAGAAGGTTTGTGACACAGGATTTGCCTTCCATGAATTCGTGCTGGTTATCGTTTACAATCTTGTTCCGTTCCAGTTGCTCCACCACTCTCCTCCTGATAATCTTTTCCATGACTTTGCATACTATACAGGTCAGTGACACTGGTCTGTAATTTAGTGCCTCTTTCCTGTCTCCTTTTTTAAAAATGGGAACTACATTTGCGGTCTTCTATACCTCAGGTAGTTGCCCAGTTCAAGGGATGTGTTGAAGATTGTGGTTAATGGCACACACAGTATATCTGCTCCCTTCCTGAGGACCCACGGTGAGATGTTGCCCAGTCCCATTGCCTTTGAGGTATCAAGGTCATTTAGCAGCTTCTTCACCACCTCCTCAGTTGTGTGCATATCGTCCAGCACTGTTGGTCTATTTCCTGTTGGTGTCCCCCTCTGTCCTGTCTTCCCAGAGTCCTTCCTGTCTCCACTGTGAATACTTCCTTAAATCTCCCGTTGAGCTTCTCGCATACCTCTTGATTGTTTCTTGTGAGCTCCCCACCTTCTTTCCTCAGCCTGATCATCTGGTCTTTGACTGTCGTCTTTCTCCTAATGTGGCTAAACAGCAGTTTCGGGTCAGACTTGGCTTTCGATGCTATGTCATTTTCGTACTGTCGCTGGGCCTCCCTCCTTATCTGTGCATGTTCGTTTCTGGCTCTTCGACTGATCTCCTTGTTTTCCTGGGTCCTTTGCCTTCTATACCTCTTCCATTCTCTAATGTACTTAGTTTTTTGCCTCCCTGCACCTTTGGGAAAACCAAGGACTTCCTTTGGTTTTCCCATTGTTTCTGTTGCCATTGGGAACAAACCTTTCCTCTGCCTCCTTGCATATTGTTGTTACATAGTCCATCATTTCATTTACTGTCTTTCCTACCATTTCTCTGTCCTACTGCAACTCCCGCAGGAAATTCCTCATACCTGTGTAGTCCCCCCTTTTATAGTTTGGCTTTTCCCATTCGACTCGTTACCCTCTCCACCTGTAACTCTACTTTGTAATCAAAACTCAGGACTACGTGGTCACTAGCTCCGAGGGGCCTCTCATATGTGATATTATCAATGTCTGAGCTACTCAGGGTGAACACAAGGTCCAGTCTCGCTGGTTCATCCTCCCCTCGCTCTCTGGTAGTGTCCCTAATGTGCTGATGCATGAGGTTTTCCGGTACCACATCCATCATCTTGGCTCTCCATGTTTCGGGGCCCCCCATGAGGCTCCAGTGTTTTCCCAATCGATCTCCCTGTGGATGAAGTCACCCATAACCAGTAACTTTGCTCTGCACGTTTGAGCTCTTCTTGCCACCTCAGCCAGTGTGTCCATCGTTCTGTTGTTCTCATTATATTCCTCTCTTGGCCTCCTGCAGTTCTGTGGTGGGTTATACATCACAGCAATGACTACCTTATGTTCCCCAGATTGAATTGTGCCTGCTGTGTAGTCCCTTTCTTCAATCTCGTTCATGCCCTCCATTTCCTCGGAACTCCATCGGTTTTTTATGAGCAGTGCAACCCCTCCTCCCCCTCTGCTCTTTCTATCTTTCCTCAGGATCTGATATTCCAGTGGGAAGACTGCGTCTGTTATTGTCTCAGTGAGTTTCGTTTCTATGACTGCTATGATGTCCGGGGACTTCTCGTTGATTCTTTCGTGCCATTCCTCGTATTTATTTGCTATTCCATCTGCATTTGTGTACCATAACTTCAGCTTCTTGTCTATCACGGTGGACCTGGGAGAATATTGGGGTTCGGGGGTGGAAGCCCTGGGGGGGTTATGGGGTTTGTGGTGGGGGGTGAGGGCAGAGTGACTGTAGGGAATTGCTGTAGCAGTGGGGTTTGTGATGTGGGGGTGGGGGCAGAGGGAACAGTGTGTGGGTGTTGGTTGAGTTTGTTCAACTGCATTGGGTTTTTCACAGTGTGGGTGGGGCTTGTGGTGGGGGTGGGGAGTGGGGGCAGAGTGCCCAAAAGGGGCTGCTGTAGAGGTGGAGTTTGTGGGGGCAGAGGGAACAGTGTGCGGGTTTTGGTTGAGGTTGTTCAGTTGCTTCGGGGTTGTTGTGGTTGGAGTCCTTCTGCGTGTGTCTCTGTAGGGTGTATTTGTCCTTCCACCTGAGTCTGGGTTCTGCTCGTCCTCATCGATGCCTCCCATTCCTCCTTTCGTTTCTGTACCCTCTCTCTCTGTCTCGTCCTTTCCTCCTGTGTTCTGTCGCGATCGAGGTACACTCTCCGGTGTGTGTGTGTTTGTGTGTGTGTGTGTGTGTGTGTGTGTGTGTGTGTGGGTGGCTGGCTGGCTGTCGGGCTCTTAGGTATCTATTTCTTTCTAAGTGTCCTACTTTTCTCATTACTCTGAATACTGGACTATAGTTACATGGTTCCGGTCTAGTGTTCCTCTTCCTGTAAATTACCGTCACACTCCTCTCAAGGGTGGTTCATAGATGTCGGTGAGGGGGCTCTTGATTAAAAAAAATCGACCTGTTCTCTCTTTCCTCGGATCGAAACTGATTACGTACTATTCTCCAGAAACTATATGACTCCAGTGGGTTTAGCACTGCTTCCTAAATACAACCAAACAAATTTACATTCACATAAACAGTTTTCAAATTAGGCAATTTCCCCCTTTCTTCTTCTATAATATTGCTAAAGCATAACATTTACTATATTTTGCATTACCTATTTTTGTAGTGCATCTAATTTTTTTGAGAACTTTCTCACCTCTGTCTCTGTAATTTCCTCTAATCTTTCCTATTGGTTCCTGTTACTCACTCGGTGCATGTATGTGAGTTTCATTTTGCTTGTTAATTAATGTGCGTTAGGCACAGCTGTACGTGTTCGTGTTACTGATAATGACAGCATTAGTGATGCTAATGCTAATGGAGGAGATGATTACTTTCCTCCCGTTGAAAGTGGTTAGTGGTGCTTGAGGGAATGCGGTGGTGGTGGTGGTGGTGGCGGTGGTGGTGGCGGTGGTGGTGGTGGCGGTGATGGCGGTGGCGGTGGCGGTGGTGGTGGCGGTGATGGCGGTGGTGGTGATGGCGGTGATGGCGGTGGTGGTGGTGGCGGTGATGGCGGTGATGGCGGTGGCGGTGATGGCGGTGGTGGTGATGGCGGTGATGGCGGTGGTTGTGGTGGCGGTGATGGCGGTGATGGCGGTGGTGGCGGTGGTGGCGGTGGTGGTGGTGGTGGCGGTGATGGTGGTGGCGGTGATGGTAGTGATGGTGGTGGTGGAGGGGTTGATGAGGGAATATGGTGGTAGTCTAATGGCAGTTATTCAAAGATCACTTTACCACTGTGTCATTAACAAAGTTTCAGCCAAGAATTCCTAACAAATTTGCCCGTCAAGGGGGCGCGTTGATGCTGGTGAAGGGCTATTAATTAATCCATGGAACTGAAGTCACTCTTTCTTTTCTCGGATCATGCCTCATTTATTCATTTATTTGTGTGATTTTACGTACGTTCTCAGAAAAGTCGTTAAGATTGATGGACTGATAAAAACACTGTGTGGCGAAACGTTTCCTCAGTAAAGATACCGAAGTGTTGTATATGTGTCTAATTTTTCAACTTGTCGGTTCTCTGAACCATTTATCTACAAGACTAAATGTAATTAAATTCAGAGAAAGCTTGTTAGAGAACACGCGGCTTCATGTGTGCGCATCCAGCACTCAACTACTGAACAGTGTTGCCTTATAAAAGAGTGAAAACCTGCCTCATACAAGTGATATCTGTAGGCGTCACCAACTACCTCAACTATTGATATTTTAATAACTTTCTTACCCAACCAATACAGCTAGAGTGAAAATCTAGCTGAATTTTCTTCAGTGTCATTGCCAATGTACCCGGAAATGTCGCAATATTATTTATAAAGTTCAGTGAGCTTTAAAAAAAAACTCCAGAATGGGACGCAGATTCACATTTTATTCAACCACCGATGGTATCTCGGGTGTCAAGTAACATTTGTCCATATTCCTTTTAATACGAACAGAAATTTTAAACTATCAGGAGAGGGGAATTACGTAGGCTCGAACTTGTGGCACTTTATATGTAGGAAGAATACGTTACCACTTTGTCACTTGTGTTAAGTGTTGTAACAGGACACTTATGCTGAATTCAGAATACATTGTGTTGTGAAAGGTTATGGCCTGGGACCCTATCTCACGTTTTATACAACCATTGCAGTCCTTAACCCTGCGAAAAGTGTGCTCAATATAAACTTGATTAGGTTCTTCAGTTTACATTGAAAGTTGCGAAAGAAAATGTGAATTTGGGACTCGTTCCGGAAATTTCATTGTCCAGGGAACACTATAAGAATGTATGGTTACTAGAAAATAAATGTTCGTGACTCAGTGAGGGCATATTCTCAGTAAAATATTGTTATATTCTGTCCCTCTCAATCTTTCTCTTGAGTATCTGTAGCTTGTGCACCAACTGTTTGTCTCTCGCTGTTTTCTTCAATCTCTTCCTGTCCCTTTCTTTCCCTCCTGTAAGTTCCCCACTCCTTCCTTGTTTATTATTCACTCTCCTATGTACCCATTTGACACCATTTTATTTCATTTTAATAGTCTACCATCCTGTTATTCCTTATTCCTTTCCATCATACAGTGTCTCCATTCTTTCACTACACCGTTTCTCTCCTACGTGGCAGCGTCTCAGGCTTGTTAGGCTAACTTTCTCTTCATGACTCAACAGATTATAAACACAGCGTCTTTGTTTGTGTTTTACCATGAGCGGTGTTTCAAGATGCGATGTAACCTCTCAGTGACATCCCAGGGTGTAAAGAAACGTCTCAAGAGACTCTTTAAGAGACGTTTCAAGGAATCAAGTGACACCTCGACGGATGAAGTGACATCTCAACTGGTGAATTAACATCTCGGCCATAAATTTGCGTCTCAGTCGATAAAGAAACTTCTTCACAATAACATGATCTTATTTATTATTGTTACGTCTTCAAAGTACTTTCTCCTGGAGATTGTCTTTAATATGTTTTAAATTGTAATAGTGACAATAGTATTTCATTTTCTCATTGTGTTATATTTAGTGTACAGTAAGTGCCACTTACATGCTAATGAGGATAAGCTTGTTTTAATAAATTAAATTTATGTAACGTAAATGTAACTGTGATTTCACTTTTCAGGAAACAGTAGGAGAGACTGTTCCTTCTTCCCCTACTTCTTTCTCTCTCAATTCTTACCTCCCTCACTCTCGTCATTACTTCCTCTCTTCCCTGTCGTTTTTTATCGCTCTCCAACCCTTCCTCCACACGATTCCTTCAGTTCCTCCCTTCCCTTTATTTCCTTACTTCTCTCTATCTCTCTTGTTTAGTTCTGATAGGTCATTTGCGCATATCAAACACGGTAATGATCTCAGGACTACCCTTTGAGAATCTCTACTTGTTAATTTTGTTCATTCTAAAGCCTTTCCTCAACATGACTTTGTCATCGGCCTGTAAGGTAGTCCTTGTATCACTGAGGTTCTCTCCTCGCCTTCCCAGTCATGTGCTCATAGTGTCTAGACAAGTTTGCAGTGAAGTATCAGTCTCATGGAATTCTAATTCGTTCATGAAGTGTTTATGTACTCTAAACCCGTGCAGGTGTTCCTAGATGATATCCTTTCTCTCCGAATGTTACGCCAATCTCCTCCTTGTTATCCTTTTCATCGCTCTTTAAGGTATTCGTGTCAGGGATACTGCCTCTCTCTCTCTCTCTCTCTCTCTCTCTCTCTCTCTCTCTCTCTCTCTCTCTCCCCTCCCTCTTTTTTTTTCTCTCTCTCCCTCTATGTGTGTACTC
The DNA here is from genome assembly GCF_038502225.1 of Cherax quadricarinatus. NCBI lineage: Eukaryota > Metazoa > Arthropoda > Malacostraca > Decapoda > Parastacidae > Cherax > Cherax quadricarinatus. Next base: position 10,522,734 of record NC_091325.1, on the reverse strand, counting down.
ACCTAATTGTACCCACCTAATTGTGGTTGCAGGGTTCGATTCATAGCTCCTGGCCCCGCCTCTTCACTGATTGCTTCACTGATGATTCTCTTCAAATCGCTTGTGCTCTCTAGGCTGGAATACTGCTGTACACTAACAGCCCCCTTCATTGCAGACCTGGAGAGTGTACAAAGAACTTTCACGGCACACACAAGTACGATAAGGCACCTAAACTACTGGGAACGGTTGAAGGTCCTTGATCTGTATTCCCACGAACACAGGCGAGAGAGATACATGATAATATACACATAGAAGGTCCTGGTGGGATTGGTACCAAACCTGCACACGAAAATCACTCCCCGTGAAAGCAAAAGACTCGGCAGGAGATGCATCATTCCCCCGATGAAAAGCAGGGGCGCCACGAGTACACTGAGAGACAACACAGTAAGTATCCGGGGACCAAGACTAACTGCCTACCAGCATACATAAGAGGGATTACCAATAGACCTCTGTCTTTTAAGTTGGAAAAAATCAGATTCAGGAAGGATATAGGAAAGCACTGGTTTGGTAATAGAGTTGTGGATGAGTGGAACTCCCAAGTACAGTTATAGAGGCTAAAACGTTGTGTAGTTTTAAAAATAGGTTAGATAAATACATGAGTGGGTGTGGGTGGGTATGGGTTGGGCCTGACTAGCTTGTGCTACTAGGTCAGTTGCCGTGTTCCTTTCTTAAGTGAATGTGACCTGACCTGACTAGGTTGGGGCGTTGGCCTGGGCCGGTAGGAGACTTGGACCTGCCTCGCATGGGCCAGTAGGCCTGCTACAGTGTTCCTTCTTTCTTATGTTCTTAAGTTCAAGAAGGCACTGGACAGGCACCTAAAGTCAGTACTTGACCAACCGGGCTGTGGTTCGTACGTCAGCTTGCGTGCGGCCAACAGTAACAGCCTGGTTGATCAGACTCTGATCCACTATGAGGCCTGGTCTCAGACCGGGCTGCGGGGGCGTTGACCCCCGAAACCCTCTCCAGGTAAACCCCAGGTAAACTCCACGCCACTCTCTCCATGCTCCATGAGTTTTATCATACTTCTTCTTAGAGCTATATATGGTACCTACCTCCACTTTCCAGGCTATTCCACTTCCTGACAACTTTATGCCTGAAGAAATACTTCCTAACATCCTTGTGACTTATCTGAGTTTTCAGCTTCCAGCTGTGACCCCTTGTTACTGTGTCCCATCTCTGGAACAATGACTCACGAAATGTAATGACACGATTGCAAACAAACCATACCATGGGTGGGGTTAGAACCCGCGATCAGTCTCAAAACTCCAGACCGTCGCGTTAGCCACTGGGCCAGCTGTAAAAACTTGCATTTGTGGTCACAGTGGTGCCTATGCTAACCTTCCTATGGTGTATAAATATACCTAGTTGGATGAATCTTATTGTGGCTAGCTGGTCCAGTGGCTTACGCGACGGTCTGGAGTTTTGAGACTCTCTGATCGCTTATTCTAACCTCACCTGTGGTATGGTTTGCTTTTTTTCTGGAATAATCTGTCTCTGTCCACCTTGTCAATTCCTCTCAGTATTTTGTATGTTGCTATCATGTCCCCCCCTCTCTCTCCTGTTCTCCAGTGTCGTCAGGTATGTACTCACCTAATTGTGGTTGCAGGGGTCGATACTCGGCTCCTGGCCCCGCCTCTTCACTGAGTGCTATAGGTCCTCTCTCTCTCCCTGCTCCCTGAGCTTTATCATACCTCATCTTAAAGCTATGTATGGTTCCTGCCTCCACTACCTCACTTGCTAGACTATTCCACTTCCTGACTACTTTGTGACTGAAGAAATACTTCCTAACTTGTGTGTGTGTATTTGTGTGTGTGTGTGTGTGTGTGTGTGTGTGTGTGTGTGTGTGTGTGTGTGTGTGTGTGTGTGTGTGTGTGTGTGTGCGCGCGCGCGCGCGCAACTGAATTCAAACAGATATGTTAGTAGGTATCAGTTCATAGCTCCTGGTCCCACCTCTTAACTACTATCGACTAATTTTACTGATTAGTAGCCTTCAAGTCCCAATCATGGATATTAAAACTGTATACGAAATTTATTATCACCACCTCTAGTTCCTTCCACTTTCTACTCTGAGACATAAAATAAGTATATTTAAACGTCAATGTGGCTCATCTGCGTGGATTCCTCACTCGTGTGACTTATTCATTTTGTTTGACTTCTACCACCTCATCTGTTTTGTGTTCACTCATTTTCGACAGCACGTTTCTTTCGTTCTGATCACTCTTTCCTTGAACTTTCAATGTTTTTGATCACTGCGTTATGTCCTTGCCCAAAATTGGAAATCGGGTGTCATGAGGAGGTTTTCCGCGTTCAACAGAGGAACTGGTAACCTATTGTGGGGATGAGTGACTTCCCTAATTCCACTTTCCAACCCTCCTTCCTGTTCTCTAAAGTCTTTTACACAAACGCATATTGAAAGCTGCATTTGCATAACTGGAAAAGGTGTCTGGCAAGAGTGATTTGGGGAGGCGATTTAATTAGATTTGCAAATGTATCGAATTGGTGGTAAGTCGTTAAAAAATTAAAAGTATTTATAATGAGGGGTGAGGCACAGATTAAGTCTATTACAACCAAAGGAAGGAACTTTATCAAAAAACTATGTCTTAGATGAAGATATGATGCAACATTGGTTGTTTAACGAGTTTATGAACACGGTAATGAAAATAGTGAATGCTTGGGAGAATGCCTATCAACACTATGCTCTCATAGACCTTGTCTTCAAATCTGCCAAGATTTCGTCTTTTAATCTTCATATCGAACAGCAATTAAGAAAACGTCCATATTTTCTCGCCAGATGTAAACAGCGTGATGTATCTCCTAACCTGACCTAACATAATCAAAATTAATCGCTGCCAAATGCTCGTACATTTGATATGAGCCATGTGTGATTACCTCCAGTTCCCTAGGAGCTATAGGACCCAAGCGAGTTTAGTACTTCCCCAATAAGAGAATGGGAAATATAAGGGGTTGTGGAAGAAGTGGTATTAGACGGAAGAATGTGGAAGGAGCGGAACAACTTATACGTTTTTTTATAGCCTACCTTAATGACATTTCTACACACACACACACACACACACACACACACACACACACACACACACACCTGGTCCAGCAACTGGCTTTTCGAATTCAACCCCGCCAAATGCATAGTCATGAAGATTTGGGAAGGGCTAAGAAGACCACAGACAGAGAATAGGCTAGGTGGACAGACTGCAAACTTCACTCAAGAAGAAAGATCTTGGAGTGAGCATAACACCGAGCACTTCTCTGGAAGCACACATCAACCAGATAACTGCTGCAGCATATGGGCGCCTGGCAAATCTGAGAATAGTATTCCGATACCTTAGTAAGGAATCATTCAAGACACTGTACACTGTGTACGTCAGGCCCATACTGGAGTATGCAGCACCAGTTTGGAACCCACACGTGGTCAAGCACGTCAAGAAATTAGAGAAAGTGCAAAAGTTTTCAACAAGGTTAATTCCGGAGCTAAGGGGAATGTCCTGCGAAGAAAGGATAAGGGAAATCGGCCTGACGACACTGTAGGACTGGAGGGTTAGAAGAGACATGATAACGACATACAAAATACTGCGTGGAATAGATAAGGTGGACAGAGACAGGATGTTCCAGAAAGGGGACACAAAAACAAGGGGTCACAATTGGAAGTTGAAGACTCAGACGAATCAAAGGGAGGCTAGGAAGTGTTTCTTCAGTCATAGAGTTGTCAGGAAGTGGAATAGTCTAGCAGGTGATTTAGTGGAGGCAGGAACCGTACATAGCTTTAAGACAAGGTATAAAAAAGTATCCAAAACGGTGGGGATCCTCTCCAAGATACGATACTAAGTACCGCACACTGCCCTTCTCACACTATGCCATTCGCTTATATATCCATACCTTACCTATGCTATCTGTGCTTGAGGTTCAACTGCAGCAACACACCTTAAGCCAATAATAACCCAACAAAAAGCCGCAGTAAGAATAATCAC
>NC_091325.1:10477170-10518612 GCF_038502225.1 Cherax quadricarinatus | reverse complement strand
TTAATGCTGAACGTAGGTAGTAATTTTATTTAGAATGTAAAAATAAGTATGTTACTGATGGAATAAAGTCATCTGAAGTGAGGAGGAGCCTGCCCCAGGTATGACGGAGAAGAATGCACAATACTTTGCTTTGCACAATGCTTTGTAAGCCACAAAACTTTGAACAAAAAAAACAATCTCCTTTCATAACACATTTTTTGGGATCCTCGCTAGGAACGAGTATTGATGCTTGTGAAGATTGTGTTCCATTCTATCTATCCACTTTCTACCATATTCATTCCTCGCTACGTCTTTGAGATGGAGTATAAGGAAGGGAAAAATCTTTGTTTGGAAGATCGAGCGTACTCAGTACCCGCTAATCTATTATTTGACTTTAGCTTTTATATTAACATATTATCATGTTTTAGGAATATTTGTTTATATTTTTCAGAGTACAGGTGGAAATTTAAAAAAAATGGATTAGTATTTGAAATCGTTTTTATATAAAATAGGCATATTCCCGATTTTTTTCATATTACACAAGTTAATTAAATTATTTGACAGCTTAAAAATACTATGTTTTAGTAATCATAGTAGGCCAAACTTTGATTATCTATTAACAACGCAGATCTATCAACAAAATTTGGTTTTATACTCTGGTAATAATTTAATGATTTTGTTTTTGCCCCAAAAAATCTGTTTGTTCGAGAGATCTCCAAACTCGTTGTATGTGTCTCTACACTATTTCACTTAGAAGATTTTCCAGTAAGCACCTATGTGTATTTCTTGTTTGTTCATGTATATCTGAATTACATATTGATAATTTATCTTCTCTAATTAGAGACAATTTAAAATTAACTGTATCTCAAAATAATTTGGATCACTATAAATTACACATGAATAACATGATTTAACAAATGAGTATAAATTAATATTATCAAAATTAGACTATAGTGTAAATTATGTGGGCTTGATTTACCTACAGAATAAATATACATCAAACACTTGAACAAATTACTACTTTTCGAAATATTCCTGAATATATGAGTAGGAAATAACAACGTCAGTGAAGGGCCGGACAAACGGATCAAGGGCAAGTTTGCACTGGCAAGTGGTTCAGAGCGCGAGCTCACCCCTATTTAAGCAGCGTTCGTCCTTCCCGAAGCACCAGTAGCATCTCAACGCTCCCAACATGAAGTCTGTGAGTGCTGTCTTCCACGTCCTCTCTAGTTCAGCCCACTGCCGGTCTTACTACACACTATATTATGTTAGGCATTTTTAATATATTTTCTAAGTGATGTCATAATCCACCTAGGTAGATACACAAATAACCCGCACATAAAAGAGAGAAGCTTACGACGACGTTCCGGTCCGACTTGGACCATTGACAAAGTCACATAGAGTGACTTTGTCAATGGTCCAAGTCGGACCGAAACGTCGTCGTAAGCTTCTCTTTTATGTGCGGGTTATTTGTGTATCGTTCCAGTCACGGTATTGTGCCTTTTTTGTTATCCACCTAGGTAGATAATGCATAAAACTCCCCATGTGACTGAACTTCACTACATAATTCATTTTCGCATTAAGTCACAACTTCCCCCCTTTTCTGTTTTCAGGATTTATATTTATTAATTTATTCACTTTTTAACTACATACCTCTATAAACATGATGTTTCTAATGAGATTACTTACATTATTTTAAAATATTAGTAATAAGGTCCATGTTTATAATCTGAGACTTTTCTGTTGAAAGAAAACAACTGAATGATGCATTTTTCATGAATTTCTCCTTAATTCACAGTCCAAGTGATATATTTTTAGAAGGAAATAATTTCAAAAGAAAATTTTTAAATCAAAATGATTTATTAATCTAAACCAAAATCAGCATGTTTTGTATACTTCTTTTACACTGAATTTCCAAACGTGTCTTTTTACTTTTGCTCCCCCGAACTTACATTTCAGATTTGCAACCATATATTTCAGTTTATTATCGCTGCCATGGCCGCCGTTGCCGTTGCCGCTCCCCAATACCCCCTCCCCGAGACTTATGGAGCCCCCAGTCCCTCCTTCAGGGCTGTCTCAGTCGACAGCGTTGAGGTGGTTCCTATCTTGAGGGACGACCGTGTCCAGGATGACAATGGGAGGTACAACTTTGAAGTAGAGACTGGTAATGGCATTTCGCTCTCCGAGTCGGGCACACCTGATGGTCCTGAAGGTGCTGTTGTGAAATCTGGTCAATACGCGTAAGTATATTTACCAATTCAACTATATTAATTCTCTCTACCTCTCTGTCTGACTGTCTCTCTCTCTGTACATATATAAATATACATACATATATATATATATATATATATATATATATATATATATATATATATATATATATATATATATATATATATATATATATATATATATATATATATATATATATATATATATATATATATATATATATATATATATATATATATATATATATATATTCACTGTCGATGTATATTACTAATTAATTTTAGGCCGTCTTCTCCACATATAAGGCAACTTAAGACATAATAACTATCAAATATTTATCTCATAGCTATGTGATATTGTCAAATTAAATTTGAAGCAAAGTAATGAAAATATATGAACTTTGAACTGCCACAGAACAATAATCACTCCAACATACATAGTGATGGGTATTGAATTAATTATTGTCTCCTTTGCTCCAACGATAATAGTTACACTGCTCCCGATGGAACCGTCTTTGAGCTCAAGTACGTCGCCGACGAGAACGGCTACCAACCGGAGTCTTCCCTTTTGCCAGTCGCACCTACCTTTCCTCACCCAATCCCTCAGTTCGTGATGGACCAGATCGCTAAAGCTGCTGAGGAAGACGCTGCACTAGCCCGCGCCGAATCCGCTGGTGTCAGGTCTGCTTCAGCCCCATCCTTCAGTTACGGAGCACCTCAATAACTTACTTATCATCAAGAGTCACGTCACATGGAATCTCACAACATTTATATATTTATAAACTGATTAATCATATGCTGAGTACTATACATACAAAATAAAATTAATTCTGCAATTTATTATTTACATGGCATACCTTTTCCACCTAGAAATTTATTTTTAATATTTTACCATTCCTCGTATTAATAAAGACAAATTGCCCAGTCACAAAGTGAAGTGGAGAAGCAAAGAAATGGTTTGCTTACACCCGCAGACTGATTTTTTTTCTAAACACGACGACCATCTCCTACCTAGGTTGAGTGGCGCCAGAAAAGAAACCATCTCTTAAAAGACTCGATGAGATATAGGGGTATATATCTCTCATTTAAAGGAAATATGTTAATTCATACCTGTAATACAAAATGAAAGATGTCTTAACTCTAATTAATGAATTCAGCTTCTCTAGAAATCTTTGACACAAAACTTCAGATAGTGTTGTTGGTATTTCATTAGGTAGATGTATTATTGGTCTATCGTTCCAGGCTAATCAAAGCTTCACAGAGACCTCTCCTTTGGTGTGAATATTTAATGGTCAAATTTGCACCGAAACGATGTCGTAAGTTCCAGTCTCATCTGTGTAAGTTATCTGCATATTGCTGCAGTCACGGAATTGACTAATTTTTATCATACTATTTAAGCCACTAAATCCCTTAACAACAAAAATATTCTGAAAACAAAAACAGTGATATTACTGCTAAGGATTAAAAGACGAAAATCCCAATGAGCCTCATACGAAATCAATATAGATATACCTGAAGAAGCCATGACACAAATATTACTAACTTAACACTCTGAAAAATATGTTTTCGTATCATAGCTTCGAGAAAAGCAAACATATTCAACGATACAAATAAATTGATTGTTGTATTCTATTGAACAAAGTGGTTTTAAGTAAATACATTACAACGACTGGCCGGGGACTGAACCCTTGTGGAGGCTGGTATTCAAACTTGAGGTGGTTGAAATTAACCTTGAGCTTACCACTACCACGAGTGTCCTCAGATCACGAGCATCACCTAGCACTGCTGGGTGCTTGATCTTTGAAAGATCGATGGTCAAGTGGTTAAGGCAGTCGGACAGTTCTCCCGTCTCTTTGAGACGGGAGAATATGTCGAAGGAGCTAATTCCGGCTGGCTGCAGTTTGGTAAATGATTGAGTACCACTTGTTTCGTCGTTTGATTACTTTCTAAAGGTAAAACTATATATATATAGGTAAAACTTGCTATTTTGGTTAAAATAGCAATGCTTTTCTTGCCGAATAAGGCAAGCGAAAATTTGTGTACGCCATAATTTCGCAAAAATCATTCTGAAGCTAACGAAAAACACATTTCATTGTGTTTGTTTATTATTAAATTATTGCAAACTTATCTAAAATATATTTAGTTCGACAAGGCTAAAATAAATTGTGCTTGTTATAATAATTTTAAGGTAGTTTTCTAATGTTCTTTATGTACAAAATTATTAATATTTTCATTAACATAAATGAAAAAAATATCTTGAAACGTATAAAAGAAAACTGTAGAAAGGACTTAACTTTAAATGAGTTCTTGCTAATAGACCAGTTTTACCTATTCGGCACGACATACATGTCCTTGGATCAAAGTACAACACCTAGCTCTGCTGGGTGTGTGTTTTTTGCAGGATTGTATGGTCCCTTGGGTTAGAGCGTCATGAATTTTTTGCTCACCATGAGGCGGGCTGAAACAGCACGAGTTCGATCCCCCGGCTAATCGCAATGTTGTTATTGATTAAATACCACTCGTTCGTGGTTAAAATACTATACATACTGCTTGTGCATGATAGTACACCAAACGGGGAGTAGAATGAAATTAGCTCTCACCCACACCATCGTATGTCCTCGGATCACGGTACAACACCTACCTCTGCTGGATACATGATTCTTGTAAGATTGTATGGTCCGTTGGGTTAAAGCGTCGTGAATTTTCGCTCACCATGAGGCTGGTTAAAACAACACGGTTTCGATCACTCGGCTAGTCGCAGTGTTATTTATATTCCAATACAACCGCAAACAGGCGATCTTTACAAGGTAGAACAAAGCACATGGATCCATCTCTCACTCTTGCATTGCCAGAGCTTTGCAATGTTGCAAGAGATAGTAGGGAAAATTCTCTGAGGCAAGGCAGTAGGTATCACTGGCAGCCCATGACACAATCGCTCCCAGTCATGGGCTGCAATTGATACCTTCTCTCTTGCCTGAAAGAATTTTCCCTCCTATCTGTTGCTGTCTTGTACCACTGCATAGCTCCTGACGCACGAGAGTGCGAAAAATCTGCAGGTAAAGATTTTCATCCACATGTGGCTTGTTCTGCATATATATAAGTTTCTGTTTATCATAGATCAAGATTCGAGAATGATGGAGAAAATGGAAATTAATGTGCAAAGTACAACTTAACTTCTTCATATTATCTTAGGAGCTTAAAATATTTAATAGATATATGCATATGAACATTGTGTTTCGCATCTTACCCTGAGCCTTGCGTTTAGAACATAAGAACATAAGAAAGAAGGAACACTGCAACAGGCCTACTGACTCATGCGGAGCAGATCCATAACCCCCCCGGATTAGCACAACGACCCCCCTTCCGGATAAGCCCAATGACCCACCCAGTCTGGTCACCCCCACTCAAGGAAGGAGCACGGCACCAGACACAGTAGCAGAAGTTAGTCAGGTCTAACTCACACCCACCCACACCCACTCATGTATTTATCTAACCTATTTTTAATTTACACAACGTTTTAGCCTGAAAAACTGTACTCGGGAGTTTGTTCTACTCATCCACAACGCTATTACCAAACCAGTGCTTTCCTATATCCTTCCTGAACCTGAATTTTTCCAACTTGAAACCATTGCTGCGAGTCCTGTCTTGGCTGGAAATTTTCAGCACGCTATTTACATCCCCTTTATTTATTCCTGTTTTCCCATTTATACACCTCGATCATATCCCTCCCAGTTCTACGCCTTTCGAGAGAGTACAGATTCAGGGCCCTCAGTCTATCCTCATAGGGAAGTTTTCTGATACATGGGATCATCTTTGTCATCCTCCTCTGTACGTTTTCCAGTGTATTTATATCCATTCTGTAATACGGTGACCAGAACTGAGCAGCATAGTCTAAATGAGGCCTAACCAAGGATATATAGAGTTGAAGAACAACCTGACGACTTCTATTATTTATACTTCTAGATATGAAGCCAAGAATTCTGTTAGCTTTATTGCTAACACTAATGCACTGTTGTCTTGGTTTTAGATTACTGCTAACCAGAACTAAATCTTTTTCGCAATCAGTAGTATTAAGATCTTCACTATTTAGTTTATATGTGGCATGGTTATTTACCTGTCCAACATTTAGAACTTTGCATTTGTGAATATTAAGCTGCATCTGCCACTTCTCCGACCATTGCATCAGTCTATTCAAATCATCCTGGAGTGCTCTAGTGTCCTCATTAGAATGAATTGGACGGCCTATTTTGGTGTCATCATCAAATTTGCTTATGTCCCTATTTATTCCCTCATATATGTCGTTTATGTAAATTGTGAACAACAACAGGCCCAACATTGACCCCTGAGGAACACCGCTTGTGACGTGCCCCCATTCTGATTTCTCCCCATTTATGCAAACTCTCTGCTGCCTATTTGTCAGCCATGCCTCTACCCAGGAAAAAATTTCTCCTATTCCGTGTGCCTTAAGTTTCCTCAATAGCCTCTGGTGTGGAACTCTATTGAAAGCCTTACTGAAGTCCATATACACAATATCATATCCGTTACCATGATCTACCTCCTCAAACACCTTAGTGAAAAAAGTTAGTAAATTCGCTAGACAAGAACGCCCCTTTGTAAAGCCGTGTTGAGATTCATTAATCAATCTGTGCCTATCAAGATGGCTACGAATTGCTTCGGAAATTATTAATTCCACAAATTTTCCCACTATGGAGGTAAGGCTTATTGGTCTATAGTTCGAAGCCAAGTACCTGTCACCTGCCTTGTAAACAGGTATTACATTTGCCATTTTCCACTTATCAGGCACTATGCCAGTTTGTAGTGATATGTTAAAAAGATTAGCCAAAGGTATGCTAAGTTCCTCTTTACATTTCTTTAACACCCTTGCAAACAGTTCATCAGGACCTGGGGATTTGTTAGGTTTTAGTTTCTCTATTTGTCTGAGGACCATGTTTATTATCATCTTGTTCTACATAATCTATTATTTCAGGAATTTCGCTAGTATTTTCCTGGGTGAAAACTAAGAGGAAGTAGGTAATGAGAATTTCACACACATCCTTATCACTGTCAGTGATCTGACCAGTGATCTTGTCCCTAATCTTACTTCTGTATACCTGAAAGAACCCTTTTGGGTTAGTCTTTGAATCCCTTGCGTCCTTAGCCTCATAATCCCTTGTTGCTTTTCTTATTCCTTTCCTTATTTCTCTCTTTAATTGAATATACTGATTTCTTAACTGCCCATCCCCTCTTTTGATACGCCTATATATGCCTCTTTTGACCAATGAGATGTTTTAATCTATTGTTCATCCATTTGGGATCATTTTTGTTAGATCTAATTTTCCCACTCGGAACAAAAGCTGTCAGGGCAGCTAGAACTATGCTATGAAAAACATCATATTGGCAACGAAGATCATCTACCTGACTCATAGTCAGGACATCCCAATTTAGCCCACCCAGGTAATTTTTCAGTCCCATGAAGTTGGCCAAGCGAAAATCTGGGACAGAGATTTGATTGCAGTTATCTGGGTAATTCCATGATATATTGAAACTAAGTGATTTGTGATCACTCTCCCCAAGCTCATCATTAACCTCAAAATTATTAATTACCACTGCCACTACTACTACTACTACTACCACCACTACCTCTTCCTGCCTATATACAGCCGTCCTGCTATACTTCTGGATAGTGTGACTTTGTAAATGGTCCAAGTCGGACTGAAACGTCGTCGTAAGCTCCTCTCTTCTATGTGCGGGTTATTTGTGTATAGTGAATCTTTGTTGGCAAGAGCCAAGTCAAGCAGATTGTTTCCTCTAGTTGGCTCTGTCACAACCTGTTCTAAAAAGCAATCTTGAACAATATCAAGAAAGTCACTAGACTCAAGATTTCCTGTCATATTGTTCCAATCAATTTGTCTAAAGTTAAAATCTTCCATTATCACAACATTTTCATATCTAGATGTCTTATGAATTTCGTCCCATAACAGCTTACTGCACTCCCTCGAGAAACTGTAGTCAAACAGATTCTGTGTTCGATGTTTCTAATCTTATATCATGTCTAAGACAATTTAAATTTTCTCTGACATACATCGCCACCCCACCACCCTTCCTGTTGACCCTATCAGTGTAGAATAGTTTATAACCCTGTATGTTGCATTCAGAAATCATTTCTCTATCGTTCAGGTTGAACCAGGTCTCTGTTATATCAATAATATCTATATTACCTACACTTGCAAGTAATCTTAGCTCATCTATCTTATTTCTTCGACTTCTACTATTTGTATAGTAAACCTTAATGAAGCTAGTCACTCGTTACCCTCTACTATCTCTCGACGTCTAGCTATCTTTACCGATACATTTATTACATTGTAGTTCCAAATGTGTGATATGAAAATTAATGCTAAACGTAGATCGTTTTGGTAATCTGAATAAGAAAATAGATGTTATTTTTGGAATAAAGTCAGATGAAGTGTGAAGCAGCTAGGCTATGGTATGACGGAGACGAATGTTTTGCAAAATACAAACTCCTGACCAAATCGCATTTCTAAACAAATGTCTTGGGTTCCTCGCGAGGAAAGAGCACTAGTGCTTGTCAAGTTTATGTTAAATCTATCCACTTTCTGACATACTGAATCGCTGACATTTGTTAAATAGAGTAAAAGGGAAGGAAATAAAATTGATTTAAGAGCAAGCATACCCAGTACATACTAATTTGTTATGTGATCGACATATTTTCATGTTTTAGAAATATTTGTTTCCATTATTCAGGGCACAACTGGAGTTTAAAAATAAGATTAGAACCTGAAATCGTGTTTATATAAAAAATGGTAAATATGCGATTGTTTTCATATTACTCAAGCTAGCTAATTTAATAATTTGACTACATAATATCAATGTGGTAGTAATCGTAGAATGCTAAACTTTGATTATCTAGTATAAGCAAGATTACTTTAAAGCGTAGGGATACGACAAAAAGCTTGAAGAGGAGTCTTGGAAATTTTCTTAGAAATGCGCACCTAGAAATGCAGTGGAAGAGGAGACAGCATAAGAGATGATGGAAAGGCTTAACAATATGTTTCATGAATTTAATCTATATTATGTGGACATCAACCTGGATCGTGATACGTCGGCAAAACATTTTGTTTACTCTCGCAATACGCATTACTAATTTTAGTAAATATGTGCTACTGCTGTAACTATTACATAAAACAAAGAAACAGCACAATTGTTATCATCAGAATTTGGTTAAGCAAACAGTCTTCATATACTCTGTCCAATAATAGTATTCGTAGTAAATAATATAATGATTATTCTCCAAAACAATCTCTACATTCGTTGAAGTGATCTCCAAACTCGTTATACTTGTCTTTACACTCTTTCACATAAAGTATTCTCCGGTAAGTGCCTATGTGAATTTCTTGTTCACGTGTAGCTGAATTAAATATTGATAAATACCCTTCTCTAATTACTGATGCAAGTTAAAATTAACTGTTTCTGAAAATAATTTGAATCATTATTCGTTACGCATTCATGATATGATTTAAGAAATGTATATAAATATTGATCTTATCAGAATAAGATTAGAGCGTGAGTTATGTGGGTGTGATAAAAATTATTTCTAAATTTACCTCTAGAATGTATATACATGAAATACATGAATATATTACTATTTTACGATGTTCGTACCTGTTTACACTTGAAATATGCCTGAATAAATGAGTTGGATATAACAACGTAAGTGAAGGGCCGGTCAACCGGGTCAAGGGCAAGTTAACACTGGCAAGTGGTTCAAAGCGCGAGGTCACCCGTATTTAAGCAGCGTTCCTCCTTCCCTAAGCACAAGTAGCTACTCAACGCTCCCAATATGAAGTCTGTGAGTGTTCTCTTTCACGTCCTCTATGGTTTAATCTGTCCACCACTGAAACATCGAATTCTGATGTATTCGTTCACAGGCGGTCTTACTGCAGACTATATTATATTAAGCATATATTTTTTATATTTTTTAAGTTATGTCATATTGCACCTAGTTATGAACTCAACTACATACTTCATTTCACATTCAATCACTTATCCCCCTCCCCCCACCTTTCTTCCTTTCTCGGTTCATAGTCATTACTTATTCACTATGTTTAAATTCACGTGGTTATTTTTTTTTTTTAATGTTTTCGGAATCTTAACCAAAATCAGTATGCTCTGTGCATTATTTTTTTTCATTGAACGTCCAAACGTGGCTCTTACGTTGGCTCCTACGAACTTACATTGCAGGTTTACAACCATTTCTTTCAGTTTATCTTCGCTGCCTTGGCCTCTATTGCCGTCGCTGCTCCCCAGTACCCCCTCCCCGAAACTTATGGAGCCCCCAGCCCATCCTCCAGGGCTGTCTCAGTTGACAGCGTTGAGGTGGTTCCTATCTTAAGGGACGACCGTGTCCAGGATGAAAATGGCAAGTTCAACTTTGAAGTAGAAACTGGTAATGGAATTTCGTTCTCCCAGTCCGGTTCTCCTGACGGTCCAGAAGGTGCTGTTGTGAAATCTGGTCAATACGCGTATGTATATTTACCATTTCAACTATATTAATTGTGTGTGTGTGTGTGCGTGTGTGTGTGTGTGTGTGTGTGTGTGTGTGTGTGTGTGTGTGTGTGTGTGTGTGTGTGTGTGTGTGTGTGTGTGTGTGTGTATCTATCTGCCTGTCTGTCTCTGTCTCTGTCTGTCTGTATCTCTGTCTCTGTCTGTCTGTCTCTCTCTCTCTCTCTCTCTCTCTCTCTCTCTCTCTCTCTCTCTCTCTCTATGTCTCTCTCTGTCTATATATATATATATATATATATATATATATATATATATATATATATATATATATATATATATATATATATATATATATATATATTTTTATAAATTATCTATGTATGTTATTTTACTCTCGATGGATATTGCTAACTGATTTTAGGTTTCTTCCCCATAAATAAGGCTATCTTAAGCTATAATAACTATCAAATATTTTTCTCATAGCTACATGATATTGTCAAATTAAATTTGAAGCAAAGTAAAGAAAATATATGAACGTTGAACTGCCACAGTACAATAATCACTCCAACATACATAGTGATGGGCATTGAATTAATTATTGTCTCCTTTGCTCTAACGATAATAGTTACACTGCTCCCGATGGAACCGTCTTTGAGCTCAAGTACGTCGCCGACGAGAACGGCTACCAACCGGAGTCTTCCCATTTGCCAGTCGCACCTACCTTTCCTCACCCAATCCCTCAGTTCGTGATGGACCAGATCGCTAAAGCTGCTGAGGAAGACGCTGCACTAGCCCGCGCCGAATCCGCTGGTGTCAGGTCTGCTTCAGCCCCATCCTTCAGTTACGGAGCACCTCAGTAACTTACCTATCATCAAGAGTCACGTCACATGGAATCTCACAACATTTACATATTTATAAACTGATTAATCATATCTTGAGTATTGTACATACACAATAAAATTAATTCAGCAATTTATTATTATTTACATGGCATACGTTATCCACCTAGAATTTTTTTTTAATATTTTACCATTCCACGTATTAATAAAGACACATTGCTCAGTCACAATGTGAAGCGGAGAAGAAAAGAAATGGTTTGCTTACACCCTCAGATTGATTTTTTTCTAAACACGACGGCTATCTCTGGAAAACAAGCTCCCCACTGACTCCCATAAATAAGTTTGTTCCTACCAGCAGTCCTGTATATACGCGCTGCAATTGCCTTAATTCGAATCCTACATTTCGCTGCCTGACCACGGTAGAGTGGGGTTGTGCTCTGCACCCCTCTGCTGTTTGTAGGCGAGCTCCCTTGTCAGTTACCTGGCTGCAGTGGTGTGAAGTGGTGCTGTCACACCTCGGCTAACAACATAGGTGCACTGTGATTGTCAAGATGGCGGTTAGTCTGAGACGACGGATAAATACTGTAGGCATTGAGCTACTTAAAGGAACGATAACGCCCAGTTCTGCGCAAGTCTTATAGCCAAAGATCATCCGGGAGACATATGGCGTACAAGATAGTGACTTTTATGGTGTAGCATTGAACGGAGGACAACGAATTTTCGTCAAACTGCTATCAGCAACGGTTTATGAATCGTTAGTCACCAGGTTTCAGGACGTGAGTCTTGACGTCACACCAGCTGTCAGTGTAAGAATGATAGATGTTTCACGGCATTATACGTGGATCAAGCTACGCAACGTTCCATTTGAGGCGGACGAGGCGGATATAAGGAAAGTTTTTGAGAAGTATGGGACGGTGCATTATGCTCAACATGGTACGTGGGCGGCAGGAGCCTATGCTGGTTTTCCAGAGGGTTCTTTCAACCTCAAAATGACTTTGAGGCACCCAATACTGTCCTACGTGTATCTACAAGATTTCAGGACGCAGGTAATGGTAATGTACCCAGGACAACGACGTACGTGCCGCCTATGTGGTGAGTATGATCACATAGCGGCGACCTGTGACAAGCGAAGACATGTGCCTGGACCTGTGGTGGACGTCGCAGCCCCTGCTTCAAAGGTGGCAGGTGAGGAACAAACATCGGATGGAGGGCGTGGTGTTTTGTGGAGCGAGATAGTGGATCGGGCACACAGGACTGGCGGTGAGTTGGAGTCCCGCCCCAAGCTGCCTGATCAGGTGTCGTCTCCTGTGGATAAGGAGGAGCAGCAATTACAGGAGAAGGTTTTTGAGACTGAGGAGGAATTGGTGGAGGTGTTGAAGACTTTGTCACCGCCAGAGAAGGACGTTACATCTGAGCGTGGTGTCATCGGAGAATCGTCGCTTCCAGAAAGTCTGAGACATGATAATTTGGGACGTGATGGTGGTTTGGAGTCGTCCATTGAATCATTAAACCATTCTCAGGTGGAGGTGGAGGTTCATCGAGAGGTAACATCTGACCAAGACATGTGTAACATGACTGTCACGAGAAAGAGGGCGGATACATCAGATTCTGATGACGTCCTCACGCCTGCACAAAGGCCTGGGAAACAGACTGAGGTGAAGTGCGAAGGTAGTGGTGTAGGTAGTGGTAGCCATGATAGGAGGCACCGGAAGAAGGGGGGAGGGAAAGAGAGCACTCTGAAGGTGTCAAACTTACATTCAAGCTCTGGAGTTGTAAAGAGTGATGAGAGGAAGCAGGGGTGGAAACTTTAATAGGCCTTAGGTGTATGTCTGTAAATGTTAATGGGTTATGTAGCGGTATGAAGAGAGATTGGTTTCGTAATTTTCTGAATAAATCTAGAGTGGATGTTGTGTTCCTGCAGGAGCACAATTTTAAAGAGGGTAGGGTGTTGGAGGTGGCAGGATTTCGAGTAGTTACCCTGCCATCTCCCCGTCTAAAAGGTGGTGTGGGAATTTTAATAAGGGAGACGAGCCCGTTTGTTTTGCAGAGAAGCGAGGGAGGAGGGGGAGGGAGGGTGTTGCGTGTGAATGGGTGGTGGATGGGTAAGCGTGTGTCTTTTGTGAGTGTGTATGCGCCGGCTGAAAATAACATAAAGGTAAAGAATGATTTTGTGTGTGAGGATCTTGTGTTTTTCTTAAGTGCACTGCCAGAGGTGGCGATAGTTGGTGGGGACTGGAATAGTGTAATCAGGGTGGCTGATGTGGACCCAAGAGGGGCTGGATATTTGTCTGTGGCTCTTAGGGAGTTATTAAGGGATGTTAGGTTACGTGATGCCTTTGGGGGGGCGGTGTGGGAGACTGAATATACGTTTGTTAGGAGTGGATATGCTGCGAGACTAGATAGAGTGTACTTTTCTCAGGGAGTGGATGTGAAATCTTTCAGTACTGTTGAGGCTACAGTGTCAGATCATAGGGCAGTGGTGGTGGAGGTTGGGTGGGGGACGCTCGCGGACATATATAGAAGTTATTGGAAATTAAATGTAAGTGTGTTAGGTGATGAGGAGGGGTTGGAGGGGTTTTCAGTCCTATGGAGGGAGCTTAGTGTTGAAGAACAGGGAGTGGATGACATTGTGACATGATGGGATAGTGTTGCAAAGGAAAGGATTAGAAAGTTTTATGTGAGAGAGGGAAAACGTATTAATAATTTAAAATATGGACTGGCTAACTATTTAGAGGATAGGTTAAGAGGTTGCTATGGGAGGGGGGTAGGTGGGAAAAATTTTCCTATGGATGAAATAGCTGAAATAAAGGGAAGGTTGAGGGTGTTGCAAAATGAAAGGTTTCAAGCTGTAAGGGTGCAGGCAGGGGTGGAGGAAGTGCTTTGGGGCGACAAGCCGTCAGCGTGTGTTTTGCGGCATCAAAAGCAAAGGCAGGCGGTGACAGCTATACCATGTTTAGAGGTAACGGAGATGGTTGGAAATTATAGAGCAGGGCAGGAGATACGTACCACAAAGGGGATGTGTGCGTATGCGGAGGCTTGGTACGAGAAGTACTGGAACAGTGGGGGGGTGGGTGACGTGGCGTTGGACAAGGTGTGTATGTATGTGACGTGTAATTTAGGAAATAGTGATAGAAAGGCTTTAGGTGGGACTATTACGGCAGAGGAAATAGAGAATGCGTTAAGGGGAATGAGGAAGGGGAAAGCTCCCGGTATTGACGGTCTCCCGGTAGAATTTTATTTACAACATTGGACGTTGATAAAGGAATTTATAGTTAGGTTATTTAATCGTATGAAGGAGAAGGGTAAGTTGGGGGAGAAGCAGGTAACAGCAGTTGTAGTGTTGGTCCCGAAGGTCAAGGGGCAGCCCACCCTTCGGGAGTACCGAGCCATATCACTGATGTGTGCAGACTATAAGGTGTTTGCAAAAATTTTAGGTAATAGGTTCAAATGTGTTGTGGGGAGGGTGGTGTCAAAATCTCAGTTTGGGTTGCCGGGTAGGTCGATGATTGAAGGACATGGGATACTGAGAAGTTTTGTGGAAGCTAAGGGTAGGGGTGGAGGGGCGGCTTTGTTGGCTCTAGATTGGCAGGGAGCATATGATAGAGTGGAAAGGGGAGCTTTGCAGGTTATACTTAGGAGACAGGGTTTTGGGGAGGAAATAGTAGAGTGGGTAAATATGTTGTACAAAGGGGCGAAAATGAGGATACAGATTAATGGGTGTATGGGGAGGGAAATTGCAATGGGTAGAGGCCTTAGACAGGGATGCCCCATGTCCCAAATATTGTTTGTGTGTTTCCAGGACCCCTTTTATAGAATGGTTATAGAATGGTTGACCGTAGCTTATGTATCCCATGTGAGGGAAGTGTGGGGGGTGGGAGGGCCTGGCCGGGTTTAATTGGATATGTTGACGACACCACTGTGCTCATTCGTGAAGGGATGTCAATGGGAGTGTTGGACGAGGTGGTGCAATTATTTGGAAGTGCCATGGGTATGCAGGTAAATAGTGCGAAGTCAAGGTGCATGGGGTTGGGTTCTTGGGTGGGGGGTGTGGGGGGGAGATGTAATGTTGTTAAAGAATGGGCGGTGTCTTTAAAGATTTGTGGTATTATTTATAAGGATGACATGGTTGCG
Organism: Cherax quadricarinatus; assembly: GCF_038502225.1. NCBI lineage: Eukaryota > Metazoa > Arthropoda > Malacostraca > Decapoda > Parastacidae > Cherax > Cherax quadricarinatus. The sequence continues at coordinate 10,502,912 of NC_091325.1, read as the reverse complement.
GCGCGGGATGAAAACTCGGATAGGTTATTGGAAAGGATCGTGGGGCGTCTAGGTGTTCTGAGACCCCAGCACCTAACTCTGATACAGCGAGTGATAGTCGTGAACATTTTATTGTATAGTAAGGTTTGGCATGTTGCAGCTGTGTTCCCAATTACAGGGACAGCGATTGCGGGGATTCTAAGACGGGTGTACAAATTTTTGTGGGGTTCACGTTGTGATTGGTTACGGAGGGAAGTTGTAATGCAACCTGTAAGGCAGGGTGGGTTGGGGTTGATGGATTTGAGACGGAGGGCTAAATGTGTGTTTATTAAATGGGAAGTGTTGCTTGAGGGTGTGAACGCGGGGCGTTTGGGAAGGATACACGACAGGCTGGGTATGTGGTATCGAGGAATGGAGTTGAGGGAATGTGAAATAGTTTTGAGGGCTGTGATGTTGGTTAGAGAACTGAGAAAGGTTCGTATAAAGGTTTTGTGTAGGTTACTTGTAGGTAGGTGCGTTGTCCCAGTTGAGGGTTTGTTCCCCATGTATGCGTGGAGGAGTATTTGGTTTAGATTTAGTAAAATGAAGTTAAACCCTCAGGCGCGTGAGGTGATGTTTCGTTTTCTGCATGGGATCCTTCCGTCTGGTGAGATACTACGAAACAGACAGGTTGTAGAGGGTGGGGGGTGTGGTATCTGTGGAGGGGATGAGACAGCGTTCCATGTAGTTTACTTTTGTGAAGGGCTCGAGGAGGTTAGGTGCTGGTTAAGTAGGTACAGAGGGTGGGGGGCCGTGGGGTGTCGGTTTTGCGTGCTTTAAGTCTAGATATGGGTGGGTTAGACGAGGGTGTCATAAGAGCTTTAGATTATATCATGGTAGATTATATATATATGTCGTGGGTGATGAGGGGGAGAGGGGATAGTGAAGAGCGAAGGAAGGTTCTTGCGGTAACGTTCTATCGTACGATGTGCCGTAACAAAGATTTGTATGGGAGGAGGTGGGATCAGGCTTTCTCAGAGGGGTATAGAATGCTAACGTTAGGGATTCTCGTAAATCTGTGATTGATAATGAGTGAGTGAAGGGGTTTTCATAGGTTGGAGGGAGTCAGGGGGCCACAGCGGGCTCGCCTCCTTGGGGGGGGGGTCGTGAGAGTGTTGTGAATGTGGGTTTGGAATGGTTTCCTGGTTTTCATTGAGACTTTATGGCAGCCAAGTGTGGATGTCGAGCTCAAGGTCTCGTTATGTTAGATATAACACTTTTCAGAATGTAGGTATAATATAGTAGATTTTTTTATGGCTAATTTTGATGTGTATCAGTCTTGTATGACATGATTCTTGAGTAATAAGTTATTTGCGACATGAAGTGTGTTATAGTTTGTATTTATGTTACGTGCTGGGTTTTTGCATGATGAGATATACTTATATACTGTTTAGCTTTGTGCATACAGTGCATCTGATTAATTTGATTTTGTGAAAATTTTGTGTGTACGTGTGTGTGTGTATATATATATGTATATATCTCTTTCTATTGTTTTGAGCCTTTGTCATGGGTCAGACGTTATGTAATACTTTATATATGTATGATTCGATTCTTTTTAAAGTTTATAATTATGGTCTGTACCCTGATACCGGTTTGGTGTCAATGCTAAGTTCTTGATGTTAAGTTTTAGTCTGTATGGTATACAGACATATCTAGACAGTTTAGTGACGTAGTCCATTTGTGTCTGAGATTATGTATATGGGTTAATTGTAACAGTATAGCGCTTCAGTGATTGTGTTCTAAGCTGTATTCTTTTTTCTGTATATTCGTATGTTGGTATATGTAAAGCTGTATTGTTAGGGATGCGTTTGTAGATGTTCTAGTAAGATTATGATGTTAGGTTTTGGGTTTTTGATTAATGCGAAGGATGGAATTTAACTGATATAACTTCTCTGTATATTTTATGTTCAAGTGTATTGAGCCTTTGTCAGAGGTCATGTTATATGTACAATTTATATATATGTAAGGTTTTGCATCAATGAATGTGTATATATGTCAATTCATGACCCTGTGGCATGTAATTTTTTTAGCTATGTTCTTGCCGTAAGTTCATGTTGTATGTTTGGTAGCAATATCTGGCGAGCATGTAGGTGCAATCCGTTTGTCAGTTAATTTGATTGAGATCCATACTGTTTCTTTATTTTTATGTTAAACTGTATTGGTTTAAATAAAATATAAAAAAAAAAATCGAATCCTACCCCCAGCATCTCTCATTCCCCAGGAAATATACAGAAAATCCACTACCACGTACATAATCGCCCTTTTTACCTCCCGTGATACCCCTTTTACCTCTAATGTTAAAGCTCGCAGGGTCTCTACATGAACCCCACCTAGCAGACGAAAAACCCTCGCCAACCACATCCGTACCTCCCTCAATTCTTCACAAAAAGAAACCGCATGAAATGCCGTTTCCAGCTCACCACACTGACTGCAGGACGGTTCCCTCACCTAACCCATTAAAATCAAAACTGCTTTTGAAGCTAGGATCCCCATCATGAATCTGTATACCAACTCACGTACCCTAGGCATTAACCTGAGCCTCCTGAAGTCTTCCCATATCGTCCCCCAATCATCAATGGATAGACCGATACGCCCTGCAGGATTTCCTTCCTCCCACTCAATGATACCAAACGCTCCACTTTAAGTGGCTCAACATCTTTAACAAATAACAAAACCCTCAGCATATCCTCACATTCAATTAACTCTTTACCTCCCCACCATCTCCGCACATCCCCCATCACCTTCCCCACTCTTACCCCTCTTTCCCCTCCAGCCCTAACGAATGACTGTTTCACATATATTGCTTTCACCCTCGGCCCCAATGCTAAAAGACCCATTCCCCCTCTGCGCACATTCGACATCACCACTTCCTTGCTCAGCCATGCCCTCCCAAAACCCCAAACATAACGTATAGCTCGTCTCTGTATTTCTTGTACGTCCTGTGTTCTCAAAGGATACACTTCCGCTATACCCCAAACCTTACTGTAAACCAGCGAATTAACTATTACCGCCCTCTGCTATAATGTGACATCTCCCGCCCGTAAACCCCTTAATCTACTCATTACTTTCTCCACTACCCTCTCTGAATTTACCTGCCTAGCCTCCTGCACATTCGCCATGTATAAAACTCCACAAATCTTCAAATTATCCACCACTGCCCACCCAAACTCCAACCCCAAGCCCCCCCCACCCAAGCACCCACCTCCAGTAAACACGATTTCGCCCTATTTACTCTCATGCCCGACGCCTCCCCAAAAATCCCCAACACCCTCCCCACCGTACGCAATCCCTCCACCCCTTCTATTAGGATAATGGTATCATCCACATACCCCACAATGCCTGAGCGTCCTTCCCTCTCCCCATTTAATGCTCCCACCCCTTCAACGAGCCCATAGAACGGATGTTGCATGCATGCAAACAGAATTTGTGAAAGAGGGCACCCCTGCAGTAATCACCTCTCCATTTTAACCAGCCTTCCCAATCTGCCATTAACTTGGACCCGTACCATAGCCGCTGAGTATAGCGTATCAACCCACCTCGCCACTCCCAGTCCAAACCCCAGACGCAACAAACAAACCCTCAAAAATTTTCTATTCACACAGTCATATGCATTCTCCCAATCAATACCCAAAAGTCCTCCCCCCTCGCAACCCTCCAAAAAGTCCCTTATGCGCCCATGCCCAACTCTCATACTTCGTCCCGGTATACCCATCTGACCCCTATGTGCAACCCCACCAATTACCTTCTTCATCCTATTACCTAATATCTTTGCAAAAATCTTGTAGTCAGAACACATTAGTGAGATAGCTCTATATGCACTTAAAACACTCCTCACTTGCTTTTTACGAACCAACACAACCACTCCAATACTTTGTGTCTGACTTAGCTTGCCCTCCCGCAGCATACAATTCATGACCTCCACCAGACAAGTCTTAATATGCTCCCAGTGAACTCTGTAAAAATCATTTGAAATCCCATCGATGCCTGGTGCTTTTCCAGTACTCATGTTAAACACTGCCTCCTCAACTTCCCCCACACTAATCGCTCCTCCCATCTCCATCCCCTCCACTTCTTTCTGCCCTAAAAAACTTCCCCCCCTCCAACACTTCCTCAAAAGCATCGCCTTTCCCCCCTTTCTCCATTTCTCTCGAAACCAGAAATCAGTATAATTACTCATGCCTTCTGTATTAGTAAGCACCTGTCCCTTATGATACCCACCCACATCCTCGCTCACCTCTAATTGCAAAATAGTTGACTCCTCCTGCCTTACCCTAAAACGTCTTAAAACACTTCCCGAAGGTTTATCCCCCCACAATACAGCCTCCAATCCTGCCCTCACACGCACGGCATCAAATCTGTCATTGTGTATCTCTGCCAGTCTACCTCTAAGTTGCTCCACGGTCCCATACTGCTTCCCCACTTCCTCCTCATAACACTCGTTCAGCTGACATTCCAAATAATTCTGTAACCCATACCTCCACCTGGCCTCTTCCCGTCCCCTATTTTTAAAGAATCCAGCAATACCCGGCTTAGCTCGCTTCTCCCACCATTCCAAGACACACGACCCCACACCCCTTGATCCCCAAAAAGAGTGCCACCAATCCCCAAAAGCCTCACTCACCCCCTCCCTCTTCACAAGTCTCGCATTTAATTTCCAATAACCAGTGTGTATCCTAACCATACCCTCCCAATCAAGATCCGCAATAACCGCCCTGTGGTCTGAAAACCCCACATCGAAGGTCCTAACTCCCAGAACTCTTATTGCCTCCGTAGCATAGAGCCTATCCAGTCGTGCAGCATAACCCCTTCGTACAAATGTATACTCAATCCTCCAACCACCCCTCCCCACTACATCTAAAACTCCCACATCCCCCAACACATTGCGTAAAAACCCAAACACACACCCCGCCCCCCTCGGTTCCACATCACCCTGTCGTATGACACAATTCCAATCTCCTCCTATCACAGTAACTGAAGGCAATTCCCTCAAATAAAAAAGCAAAACATCCTTCACGAAAGTTACCTTAACTGCTGCATTTCCATCCGCCGGCATGTATACTCCTATAAAACAAACCCTTGTCTCACCCCACTCTCCCTCAACCCGCGCCACCCTTCCACCCCCACCCTCCTCCCACCCCAACACACGCAAGGGACTGGTTTCCTTCACAGCCACAGCAACTCCCCCTTTTAACCTCACCGATCCACTCACATATAACTTATATCCCTTCAAGCGCAACTCACATCCAAACTTGTAATTATGCTCCTGTATGAAACATATATCCACATCAAATCTCCTTAAAAACCATTTCATCCACACTCTCTTAATCTCAGCTCTCAGGCCGTTAGCATTAATGGTGACCACCTTGAATTATTACAATAAAGGCGGCTTTCCCCGCTGCTTTTGAAGGTTGCTCGAAAGACGTGGTTGTTGACTATAGCCACGTTTGTCACTTGGTCTATCCAGACCTCCGATCCCCCCCTTTTCCTTCGACCCTTGCAGCACCACAGAACCGGTGCCACCATTCCCCGGTAGCTCTAGCCCGGTCTTCCAAGGTTTCTTTCCAGATCTCTGCCCTGGCGTTAAGACGTCTTCCATATCAGACGTCCCAGCTGTTCGCTTACGTGTGCCACCTCCACACGTTGCCTCAGCATCCATGTCCTCCTGGTGCACCTCAACCACCACCGTGTGCTGCTTACTCTCGTTGCACAAGGTGTTCTCACACTCCTGTGCAGCTGCTACCCCCTCCAATACCCTCCCGTCCTTCTCCTCTTCCTGACTGTCTTCCACCTCCCCCAAGAAGTCTTTCAAGACCTCGTCCAACAGACCATCCTGTTGTAAGTCACTTCTGTCAACAGTCGCATCCGTAGATGGTCGCTCAGACACAATTCCCACAGGTAACGTGGCGCACGCTCCCAACTCTGACTCCGCTCTGTCTACTTCTTCACTCCAACTTCCAGACGCCTGTCTTGCAGCTTCACCTGTCCCAGGTGCCAAGGAGAGCAGCTGTCGTTCCACAGTTGTTGGCACCTGTTCCCTCCGTCCCTGCCTTTGATGACATTGGGCCGCCATATGGTCATAAGACCCGCACAGCCTACATGTCCGACGCTGTCCTGCATAATATACATAAACCTGTGCTCTGAACTCTTCCATCAGAACGTACGATGGTATAGGTTGTCTCAATGTCATCTTCAATGTGAAAGACCCCTCTGGCAGCCCCATATAAGGCCCATCCTTCCACACTCCCAACTCTGCCGAATGGATCTTGCCATACCTACGGAATACCTCCACAACATCATATTCCAAGGCCTCAAAGGGGACATTTCTCACTTTTACCCACGTTACATAGCTTGATACGTCATGTAGGCAGACCTCCACTGCAGAATTAACGGTCATCCTCTTTTCTTGGAACGCGTCGACTATGCTGGAGTAAAACCCAGCACTCTTGAACTTGATGAAGATCCTGGACACTCCATTCACTGCTACACCATACAACTCGTCGTTCGGTATGCCGTACACATCGCGGATGATACTTGGCAGAAGCACCTGCATTGTAGAACTACTCAGGGCACCACGTACCAGCTCCACACAGACAGTATTCACCCTGCGTCCATGTCTGTCCGCCATTTTGATTGCTCAAAACAGGAAAACTGCGCAGAAAACCAGATGATTCGGGAGCTACTGCGCAGCCTGTCCACACGGCCTAGGTTGAGTGGCGCCAAAAAAGAAACCATGTCTTAAAAGACTCGATGAGATATAGGGGTATATATCTCTCATTTAAAGGAAATATGTTAATTCATACCTGTAATACAAAATGAAAGATATCTTAACTCTAATGAATTCAGCTTCTCTAGAAATCTTTGACACAAAACTTCAGATACAGTGTTGTTGATATTTCATTAGGTAGATGTATTATTGGTCTATCATTCCAGGCTACTCAAAGCTTCACAGAGACCTCTCCTTTGGTGTGAATATTTAATGGTCAAATTTGCACCGAAACGCTGTCGTAAGTTCCAGTCTCATCTGTGTAAGTTATCTGCATATTGTTGCAGTCACGGAATTGACTAATTTTTATCATAGTGTTTAAGCCACTAAATCCCTTAGCAACGTAAATATTCTGAAAACAAAAACAGTGATATTATTGATAAGGATTAAAAGATTCTTATGAAAAACTATTCATATATAGGTGAAAATCCCAATGAGACTTACATGAAATCAATATAGATATACCTGAAGAAGCCATGACACAAATATTGCTAACTTAACACTCTGAAAAGATATATTTTCATACCATTGCTTCGAGAAAACCAAACATATTCAGCGATACAAATAAATTATTGTATTCTATTGAACAAAGTGGTTTCAAGGAACTACATTATAACAACTGGCAGGGGATCGAACCCTTGTGGAGGCTGGCATTCAAACAGGAGGTGTTTGAAATTAATCTTGAGCTTACCACTACCACGAGTGTCCTCAGATCACGAGCAATACCTAGCACTACTAGGTGCTTGATCTTTGAAAGATCGATGGTCAAGTGGTTATGGCAATGGGACAGTTGTTCCGCATCTTTGAGACGGGAGAATATGTCGCAGGAGCTAATTCCGGCTGGCTGCAGTTTCGTAAATAGTTCAGTACCACTTGTTTCGTGGTTTGATTACTATCTATAGGTAAAACTATATATATATATACATACATATATATATATATATATATATATATATATATATATATATATATATATATATATATATATATATATATATATATATATATATATATATATATATATATATATATATATATATATATATATATATATATATATATATATATATATATATATATATATATATATATATATATATATTATATATATATATTATATATATTATTATATATATATATATATATATATATTTTTTCAACAAGTCGGTCGTCTCCCACCGAGGCAGGGTGACCCAGAAAAGAAACAAAATCCCCAAAAAGAAAATACTTTCATCATCATTCAACATTTTCACCACACTCACACATTATCACTGCTTTTGCAGAGGTGCTCAGAATACAACAGTTTAGAAGCATATACGTATAAAGATACACAACAAATCCCTCCAAACTGCCAATATCCCAAACCACTCCTTTAAAGTGCAGGCATTGTACTTCCCATTTCCAGGACTCAAGTCCGACTATATGAAAATAACCGGTTTCCCTGAATCCCTTCACTAAATATTACCCTGCTCACACTCCAACAGATCGTCAGGTCCCAAGTATCATTCGTCTCCATTCACTCCTATCTAACACGCTCATGCACGCTTGCTGGAAGTCCAAGCCCCTCGCCCACAAAACCTCCTTTACCCCCTCTTTCCAACCCTTTCGAGGACGACCCCTACCCCTCTTTCCTTCCCCAATAGATTTATATGCTTTCCATGTCATTCTACTTTGATCCATTTTCTCTAAATGACCAAACCACCTCAACAACCCCTCTTCTGCCCTCTGACTAATGCTTTTATTAACTCCACACCTTCTCCTAATTTCCACACTCCGAATTTTCTGCATAATATTTACACCACACATTGCCCTTAGACAGGACATCTCCACTGCCTCCAACCGTCTCCTCGCTGCTGCATTTACCACCCAAGCTTCACACCCATATAAGAGTGTTGGTACTACTATACTTTCATACATTCCCTTCTTTGCCTCCATAGATAACGTTTTTTGACTCCACATATACCTCAACGCACCACTCACCTTTTTTCCCTCATCAATTCTATATTATATATATATATATATATATATATATATATATATATATATATATATATATATATATATATTTGTGTGTGTGTGTGTACTCACCTATTTGTACTAACCTATTTGTGGTTGCAGGGGTCGAGTCCTAGCTCCTGGCCCCGCCTCTTCACCGGTTGCTACTAGACCCTCTCTCTCCCCGCTCCATGAGCTTTATCAAACCTCGTCTTAAAACTGTGTATGGTTCCTGCCTCCACTACGTCATTTTCTAGGCTATTCCACTGCCTTACAACTCTATGACTGAAGAAATACTTCCTACTATCTCTCTGACTCATTTGTGTCTTCAACTTCCAATTGTGGCCTCTTGTTTCTGTGTCCCCTCCCTGGAACATCCTGTCCTTGTCCACCTTGTCTATTCCACGCAGTATTTTATATGTCGTTATCATGTCTCCCCTGACCCTCCTGTCCTCCAGTGTCGTCAGGCCGATTTCCCTTAATCTGTGTGTGTGTGTGTGTGTGTGTGTGTGTGTGTGTGTGTGTGTGTGTGTGTGTGTGTGTGTGTGTGTGTGTGTGTGTGTGTGTGTGTGTGTGTGTAAAACTTGCTATTTTGGTTTAAATAGCAATGCTCTTCTTGCCGAATAAGGCAAGCGAAAATTTGTGTATGCAATAATTTTGCAAAAATCATTCTGAAACTAACGGAAAACACATATGTCATTGTGTTTGTTTATTACTAAATTATTGCAAACTTTTCTAAAATATATTTAGTTGGACAAGTCTTAATTAAATTGTGCTTGTTATAATATTTTTAGGGTAGTTTTCTAATGTTCTTTGTGTACAAAATTATTAATACATTTCAAAATATATCTTGAAACGTATAAGAGAAAATTGTAGAAAGGACTTAATTTTAAATGAGTTCTTGATAATCGACCAGTTTTACCTATTCGGCATGACATATATGTTCTCGGATCACGGTACAACACCTAGCTCTGCTGGGTGTGTGATTCTTGTAAGATTGAATGGTTCCGTGCTTTATAGCGTCATGAACTTTTGTTCGCCATGAAGCGGGCTGAAACAACACGAGTTCGATCCCCCGGCTAGTCGCAATGTTGTTATTTATTAAATACCACTCGTTCGTAGTTACAATATTGCTTGTGGGAGCTAATTCACCAAATGGGGAGTAGAATAAAATTAGCTCTCAAGCTCACCATCGTATGTCCTCGGATCACGGTACAACACCTACCTCTGCTGGATGCATGATTCTTGTAAGATTGTACGGTCCCTTGGATTAAAGCGTCGTGAATTTTCGCTCACCTGAGGCTGGCTAAAACAACACGGTTTCGATCCCCCTGCTAGTCGCAGTGTTTTATATATATATATATATATATATATATATATATATATATATATATATATATATATATATATATATATATATAAACTCACACATAATCACTGTTTTTGCAGAGTTGCTCAGAATACAACAGTTTAGAAGCATATACGTATAAAGAAACACAACATATCCCTCCAAACTACTAATATCCCAAACCCCTCCTTTAAAGTGCAGGCATTGTACTTCCCATTTCTAGGACTCAAGACCGGCTATATAAAAATAACCAGTTTCCTTGAATCCCTTCACTAACTATTACCCTGCTCACACCCCAACAGCTAGTCAGGTCCCAAATACCATTCGTCTCCATTTACTCCTATCTAACACGCTCACGCACGCTTGCTGGAAGTCCAAGCCCCTCGCCCACAAAACCTCCTTTACCCCCTCCATCCAACCTTTTCGAAGACGATCCTTGTCCCCCTTCCTTCCCCTACATATTTATACGCTCTACATGTCATTCTACTTTGATCCATTCTTATTTTCATTAAAATTTCTTGACAGTGCCTCTCTTTCTTTATCATCTGCTCTCCTTTTGCACTCTCTCACCACTCTCTTCACCTTTCTTTTACTCTCAATATACTCTACTCTTCTTGTAACACTTCTGCTTTGTAAAAAGCTCTCATAAGCTACCTTTTTCTCTTTTATCACAAACTTTACTTCATCATTCCACCTATCACTCCTCTTTGCTCCTTCACCCACCCTCCTAGAAAAACAAACTTCTGCCCCACATTCTAATACTGCATTTTTAAAACTATTCCAACCCTTTTCAACCCCCCCGCCCCACTACTCATACTTGCACCAGCCCACCTTTCTGCCAATAGTTGCTTATATCTCACCCGAACTTGCTCCTCCCATAGTTTATACACTTTCACCTCCCCCTTGTTTGTTGTTGCCATTTTCCTCTTGTCCCATCTACCTCTTACTCTAACTGTAGCTACAACTAAACAATGATCTCACATATCAGTTGCCCCCTATAAACGTGTACATCCTGGAGCCTACCCATCAACCTTTTATCCACCAATACATAATCTAACAAACTACTTTCATTACTTGCTACATCATACCTTGTATATTTATTTATCCTCTTTTTCATCAAATATGTATTACTTATTACCAAACCTCTTTCTACACATAGCTCAATTAAAGGGTCCCCATTTTCATTTTCCCCTGGCACCCCATATTTACCTATTACTCCCTCCACAACATTTTTACCCACTTTAGCATTGAAATCCCCAACCACAAGTACTCTCACTTGGTTCAAAACTCCCCACGCATTCACTCAACATTTCCTAAAATCTCTCTCTCTCCTCTACACTTCTCTCGTCTCTAGGGGCATATACGCTTACTATAACCCACTTTTCACATCCAACCTTTATTTTACTCCACATAATCCTTGAATTAATACATTTATAGTCCCTCTTTTCCTGCCAAAGCTTATCCTTCAATATTATTGCTACTCCTGCTTTAGCTCTAACTCTATTTGAAACCCCTGACCTAACAAAGCAACACCTGATGCTCGTCAGGTGTTGCTTTGTTGTGGGATGTAATGGCGAGGTGTGGTCTAGACCCTTTATATGCCTTCCTTTGATGCATTACTTTTATTGTTCCTTGACAATGTGAGTAGTTACGGAAGCGCTTGGTATTTCATCATTCTTTCACAGTGGCTGTTTTTGCATATATATATATATATATATATATATATATATATATATATATATATATATATATATATATATATATATATATATATATATATATATATATATATATATATATATATATATATATATATATATATATATATATATTTTTCAACAAGTTGGACGTCTCCCACCGAGGCAGGGTGACCCAAAAAAGAAAGAAAAACCCCAAAAAGAAAATGCTTTCATCATCATCCAACACTTTCACCACACTCACACATAATCACTGTTTTTGCAGAGGTTCTCAGAATATAACAGTTTAGAAGCATATACGTATAAAGATACACAATATATCCCTCCAAACTGCCAATATCCCAAACCCCCCCTTTAAAGTGCAGGCATTGTACTTCCCATTTCCAGGACTCAAGTCCGACTATATGAAAATAACCGGTTTCCCTGAATCCCTTCACTAAATATTACCCTGTTCACACTCCAACAGATCGTCAGGTCCCAAGTACCATTCGTCTCCATTCACTCCTATCTAACACGCTCACGCACGCTTGCTGGAAGTCCAAGCCCCTTGCCCACAAAACCTCCTTTACCCCCTCTCTCCAACCCTTTCGAGGACGACCCCTACCTCGCCTTCCTTCCCCTATAGATTTATATGCTTTCCATGTCATTCTACTTTGATCCATTCTCTCTAAATGACCAAACCACCTCAACAACCCCTCTTCTGCCCTCTGACTAATACTTTTATTAACTCCACACCTTTTCCTAATTTCCACACTCCGAATTTTCTGCATAATATTTACACCACACATTGCCCTTAGACAGGACATCTCCACTGCCTCCAGCCGTCTCCTCGCTGCTGCATTTACCACCCAAGCTTCACACCCTTATAAGAGTGTTGGTACTACTATACTTTCATACATTCCCTTCTTTGCCTCCATAGATAACGTTTTTTGACTCCACATATACCTCAATGCACCACTCACCTTTTTTCCCTCATCAATTCTATGATTAACCTCATCCTTCAGAAATCCATCCGCCGACACGTCAACTCCCAAGTATCTGAAAACATTTACTTCTTCCATACTCCTCCTCCCCAATTTGATATCCAATTTTTCTTTATCTAAATCATTTGATACCCTCATCACCTTACTCTTTTCTATGTTCACTTTCAACTTTCTACCTTTACACACATTCCCAAACTCATCCACTAACCTTTGCAATTTTTCTTTAGAATCTCCCATAAGCACAGTATCATCAGCAAAAAGTAACTGTGTTAATTCCCATTTTGAATTTGATTCCCCATAATTTAATCCCACCCCTCTCCCGAACACCCTAGCATTTACTTCTTTTACAACCCCATCTATAAATATATTAAACAACCATGGTGACATTACACATCCCTGTCTAAGACCTACTTTTACCGGGAAGTAGTCTCTCTCTCTTCTACACACCCTAACCTGAGCCTCACTATCCTCATAAAAACACTTTACAGCATTTAGTAACTTACCACCTATTCCATATACTTGCAACATCTGCCACATTGCTCCCCTATCCACTCTATCATATGCCTTTTCTAAATCCATAAATGCAATAAAAACTTCCCTACCTTTATCTAAATACTGTTCACATATATGCTTCAATGTAAACACATGATCTACACATCCCCTACCCACTCTGAAACCTCCTTGCTCATCCGCAATCCTACATTCCGTCTTACCTCTAATTCTTTCAATTATAACCCTACCATACACTTTTCCTGGCATACTCAATAAACTTATTCCTCTATAATTTTTACAATCTCTTTTGTCCCCTTTCCCTTTATATAAAGGGACTATACATGCTCTCCTCCAATCCCTAGGTACCTTCCCCTCTTTCATACATTTATTAAACAAAAGTACCAACCACTCCAACACTATATCCCCCCCCCCCCTGCTTTTATCATTTCTGTCATGATCCCATCAGTTCCAGCTGCTTTACCCCCTTTCATTCTACGTAATGCCTCACGTACCTCCCCCACACTTACATTCTGCTCTTCTTCATTCCTAAAAGATGGTATACCTCCCTGACCAGTGCATGAAATTACCACCTCCCTTTCTTCCTCAACATTTAAAAGTTCCTCAAAATATTCTCGCCATGTACCTAATACCTCCCTCTCCCCATCTACTAACTCCCCTACTCTGTTTTTAACTGACAAATCCATACTTTCCCTAGGCTTTCTTAACTTGTTTAACTCCAAATTTTTTTCTTATTTTCATTAAAATTTCTTGACATTGCCTCTCCCACTCTATCATCTGCTCTCCTTTTGCACTCTCTCACCACTCTCTTCACCTTTCTTTTACTGTCCATATACTCTGCTTTTCTTATAACACTTCTGCTTTGTAAAAACCTCTATTAAGCTAACTTTTTCTCTTTTATCACACCCTTTACTTCATCATTCCACCAATCACTCCTCTTTCCACCTGCCCCCAACCTCCTATAACCACAAACTTCTGCCCCACATTCTAATACTGCATTTTTAAAACTATTCCAACCCTCTTCAACCCCTCCAATACTCATCTTTGCACTAGCCCACCTTTCTGTCAACAGTCGCTTATGTCTCCCCCGAACTTCCTCCTCCCTTAGTCTATACACTTTCACCTCCCTTTTACTTGTTGTTGCCACCTTCCTCTTTTCCCATCTACCTCTTACTCTAACTGTAGCTACAACTAAATAATGATCCAAATAAATAATGTATATATATATATATATATATATATATATATATATATATATATATATATATATATATATATATATATATATATATATATATTACAATACAACCGAAAACAGGCGATCTTTACAGGGTAGAAGCGACCACATGGATCCATCTCTCACTTTTGCGTTGTCAGAGCTTTGCAATGTTGGAAGAGATAGTAAGGGAAATTCTTTGAGGCAAGGCAGTATGTATCACTGGCAGCCCATGACACAATCACTGTGTCATGGGCTGCCATTGATACCTTCTCCCTTGCCTATTTGTTGCTGTCTTGTACCCCTGCATAGCTCCTGACGCACGAGAGTGCGAAAAATCTGAATGTAAAGATTTTCATCCACATGTGGCTTGTTCTGCATATATATATGTTTCTGTGTATAATAGATCAAGATTCGAGCAATATGGAGAAAAGGGAAAGGAACGTGCAACGTACAACTTAATTTCTTCATATCATCTTAGGAGCTTAAAATATTTAATACATACATGCACATGAACATTGTGTTTCGCATCTTACCCTGAGCCTTGCGTTTACTCGCCGTCTAGCTCTGTTTACCAGTATATTGAATCGTAGCTCTAAATGTGTGATATGAAAATTAATGCTAAACGTAGATCGTTTTGGTAATCTGAATAAGAAAATAGATGTTATTTTTGGAATAAAGTCAGATGAAGTGTGAAGCAGCTAGGCTATGGTATGACGGAGACGAATGTTTTGCAAAATACAAACTCCTGACCAAATCGCATTTCTAAACAAATGTCTTGGGTTCCTCACGAGGAAAGAGCACTAGTGCTTGTCAAGTTTATGTTAAATCTATCCACTCTCTGACATACTGAATCCATGGCATCTGTTAAATACAGTAAAAGGGGAGGAAAGAAAATTGCTTTAAGAGCAAGCATACCCAGTACATACTAATTTGTTATATGATTGACATATTTTCATGTTTTAGAAATATTTGTTTCCATTATTCAGGGCACAACTGGAGTTTAAAAATAAGATTAGAACCTGAAATCGTGATTATATAAAAAATGGTAAATATGCGATTGTTTTCACATTACTCAAGCTAGCTAATTTAATAATTTGACTACATAATATCACTGTGGTAGTAATCGTAGAATGCTAAACTTTGATTATCTAGTATAAGCAAGATTATTGTAAAATGTAGTGATACGACAAAAAGCTTCAGAAGAGGAGTCTTGGAAATTTTCTTAGAAATGCGCACCTAGAAATGCAGTGGAAGACGAGACAGCATAAGAGATGATGGAAAGGCTTAACAATATGTTTCATGAATTTAATCTATATTATGTGGACATCAACCTGGATCGTGATACGTCGGCAAAACATTTTGTTTACTCTCGCAATACGCATTACTAATTTTAGTAAATATGTGCTACTGCTGTAACTATTACATAAAACAAAGTAACAGCACAATTGTTATCATCAGAATTTGGTTAAGCAAACAGTCTTCATATACTCTGTCCAATAATAGTATTCGTAGTAAAAAATATAATGATTATTCTCCAAAACAATCTCTACATTCGTTGAAGTGATCTCCAAACTCGTTATACTTGTCTTTACACTCTTTCACATAAAGTATTCTCCGGTAAGTGTATATGTGAATTTCTTGTTCACGTGTAGCTGAATTAAATATTGATAAATACCCTTCTCTAATTACTGATGCAAGTTAAAATTAACTGTTTCTGAAAATAATTTGAATAATTATTCGTTACGTATTCATGATATGATTTAAGAAATGTATATAAATATTGATCTCATCAGAATAAGATGAGATATGTGGGTGTGATAAAAAATATTTCTTAAATTACCTACCGAATATATATACATGAAATGCATGAACAGGTTACTGATTTACGATGTTCGTACCTGTTTACACTTGAAATATTCCTGAATAAATGAGTTGGATATAGCAACGTAAGTGAAGTGCTGGCGAACCTGGTCAGGGGCAAGTTAACACTGGCAAGTGGTTCAGAGAGCGAGGTCACCCGTATTTAAGCAGCGTTCGTCCTTCCCCAAGCACAAGTAGCTACTCAACGCTCCCAATATGAAGTCTGTGAGTGTTCTCTTTCACGTCCTCTACGGTTTAATCTGTCCACCACTGATACATCGAATTATGATGTATTCGTTCACAGGCGGTCTTACTGCAGACTATATTATATAGGCATACATTTTTTATATTTTTTAAGTTACGTAAAATTGCACCTAGTTGTGAAGTTAACTACATACTTCATCTCACATTCAGTCACTTACCCCGTCCCCCCCCCCCCACACTTTTTTTCCTTTCCTGATTCATATTCATTAATTATTCACTATGTTAAAATTCACATACCTAGTGGTACATTTGTTTTTTTTAATATTTTTTTTAATGTCAAAATGTTTTCGGAATCTAAACCCAAATCAGTATATGCTCTGTGCATTTTTTTTTTCACTAAGCGTTCAAACGTGGCTATAACGTTGGTTCCTACGAACTCACATTGCAGGTTTACAACCATTTCTCACACACACACACACACACACACACACACACACACACACACACACACACACACACACACATATATATATATATATATATGTATTTATATATATATATATATATATATATATATATATATATATATATATATATATATATATATATATATATATATATATATATATATATATATATAGTCTCAGTAGTAGTAACCAGTTACCAGTAACAGTAGTAGTAGTAACCAGTTGACCTGTCCGTTGACTCAACGACCAACCGTCTTGAGTCACGGTCTTCATATTGTGCTGAGCTGACACTATTTCAAAACACCCACTACGGGGTACTGGCCAGACGGCTAGTCAGTTTGACGAGTGTAACCAAGGAGATAGGTAACGGCTGCGGGCTCTGTCCACATAACAGTAATTATACGTATAACAGCCTACGTGAGTATTTCTACCCTAATCCACGCATCGAACTCCCACATGATAAATGGTGTACAGCGGTGTGGAGCGTGGATTTACGTTTTTAAGGGTAATTCAAGGCGTTTGAAGACTGTTGTGAGTAGCCGGCAGGGTCAAAGGTGAGTCTCCAGCCACCAGCTCTACCCTCGCGCACCACCAGCCAGCAGTCGCCTACTCCCCTCAAACCTATTGCCTGCAAGCCTGTTGCAGCCGTTTCAAGCTTCCTGGCTTAGTTCGTGTGCTAATTGCTTCAATCTCCGAGGGGTTGACCCGGATTTTGCAATTAAGCCAGTCAGTAAGCCAGACTGTGGAAGTGAACGCCAGTCAGCCTATCATCCAGCCTGTCTCCTGTCATCCAACTGCTCCTCCGTGCTTTGTGCATCGTTACACGTCTTCCAGTCATCCATTCTCGTGGGGTAAGCCAGTCAGCCAACCCAGCTTCTAACCCAGCTGAGAGAGAGAAGTAAGCCACGCAGTAAGAAGTAAGCCAAGCTCCTCTGAGGTATTGTTTATATCGCTTTGTGCTCCCTGTTGGATGCTAAGAGTGGTTTTTACCATTCCTGTGGCATAGAGTGGGTTTTTCAAGCCACCTTCGTGGGTGAGTGGGGTGCGCGGCAGACCCCCAGCGTCCCCCCCCCCACCTCTCTCTCCCACCACCCGGGGTGCGCGGCAGAAGCACACCACCCCACCACCACCACCAGCCATCCACTCATCTACCTGTGGTTGTTTGCACCCTTGTACCGGGTCCTAGTACTGTTTTGGCTCACATAATTGGTCAAGAGATTGTAGCTGGTGCCAACGAGATAAAGCCAGTTATGTGAGTTCGCCTAGAACGCACATTTCTTCACGACAACAGTATGATGTGGAGGCGTCAGCCCCACCGCGCGGGACACCAGTACTACACCCGCCCACCACCAGTACTCACCAGTAATCACCCGTCTACTACTCCCGACTTCAGTGATAATTTTTTTGAGATATTTTTCTTGCATTTAAAGACATTTGCGTGTGCGAGACATTTATAGTAAATTGTTTGTGTACTCTAAACCTTGTGTTTTCAGTTTTTCTTTGACTCGTTAATTTTTACAATATTTTTCAGTGTTTTCACTTATCTTATATTTTTATTCTGTGTTTTTTCTTATGCTACTCCTGTCTCTAGTAAGTATTATTGTGTAGTGTACCAGTCAGTCACCCTGTGTGAAGTGATTCATTTTTTTTTATTGTATTCTTTCAGCGTTGTATTCCCAGTAATTATCATTGTATTTCATGCAGTGATATTCACCCCAGTATACCAAATTATCCATTTATTTCTATGTGTGTCTTTTTTTCGTATGCCAGCAGTGTCTCATTCCTCTAATTTTTTCGCAGACTGTGTACCATTATTTTTGCCAGCAAATTTTTGTCGTATCAGTCACAGCAAGATTTTGTTGTATCAGTCACAGCAGGAATTTGTTGTAAGAATAAATTAATACTGTTGGGTGCTCCGTCACTGTAAGTGTTATATTCCCTGTTTTGTTCCTGTGTTTTTATTCATATTTTATAATTCTTGAACAAATTCACTCTTGATGCAATTTCAATTACTTTTAACGTAAAGTGTTTTCCTTACTCTGTTTGAGTAAATTGTTTTGTCTAATTTACAATTAAGAGTTAAAGTGTTCAATCAGTTAATTTTTTTTTTTTTTTTGATCTTCATAATTTTAATTCATTATTTTACCTGAGTTTTCCCAGTGACACTTTATTACTGCAGTGATTGTTTCTACACCTTATTTTGTTGCACTTGTTCTGAAGTGAATTATTTTGTTGAACTGTTCTGCAGTGAATTATTTTCTTTTATTGCTATTTTTATGATTTATATTTTAATTTTGTCTATGCATTCTTAGAAAATATTTAAAATTTCCCAGTTAACAATTTAATAATTTTATTTTACACTTTCACATTGATTTAAAAAATTTAATTAATTAATTTTTTTATTTAGCAAGAGTAAAGACAGCTCATTTTGAATTTAATTCAGTCTTCAGTAATATTTTTACTTGTATATTTCAATGTAAATTTTTTTTTCTTGGTCAATAGTCCTTTAAATTGAGTTTTCCTTCCTCTTGCAGTGTATTTAGACATTATTATTATTCTGCAGAATTAGTTGTATATCTTTTCATTTCAATTCTAGAATTTTATATCATTTTTATTGTTCATTATTTTTGCTTTATTTGTTCTCGTGTTACTTTGCCATTATGTCTCACATACCGTCAAGTGATACTTTAGTGAATGTCGACACTCAGACCTCTCAGGCTACTACTGCTGGTCCTGTCATCAGTCCTCACAGTTCCTTACCGACTGACAGACCGACTCAGACACCGAGATATTATAGTTATACTCGTGATTCCCTTGATGCGTTACCTTTATTCAATGGCCATGTACATAGTCTTGAAGCATGGTTTGCAGCCATTCGTTCTCGTGCTAGTGCTCTAGCTGAAGGTCCTCCTTCAGAGGAAAGCCTTATCAGACTTGCTAAAGAAGCTCTTTATCGATCTCCTGCTGCTGTTCACGTTGTTGATCTCCTTGATATGCGAGACTTCAGGAATCTTACTAAGTGGTCACAATATGAGGAACTGATTCGTTCTTTCCTTGTCCCAGTAAAAACAGCTGATCCATATGTCGTTCTTAGGGAACTAGTGAATGCTACACCCATGAGTACTGAATCGTTGAGTGCATTTGCTGTTAGATTAGACAAACTTTTATCATCATTTATCAATGCTGTCCAATCATCATCTTTTCTCCCTGAAGAGGCTAAACCATTTACAGAATCAATTGCTAAAATAGCAGCTTTTGGAGCAATTAAAGAACTAATGCCGCCTGCTTCTGTGTGTGCTTATGAGGCTGATCCTCCAACTGTAACGATGGAACCTCTTACAGCCTTAAATCATGTACGTTCCTTGTGCCCCCAGGGTACTTTCCCTTGTATTAAAAGTAATGTCACACATATGCCTCAGTCTGCACCACCTCTTGTTTGCGCCACAGAGACAAATCGTAGTCGTCAACCATCTCAGAGATCACCAAGAACCAGTGTACAGAGTCGTTATACACCTCGTAGTATTCATAGTACATTCAGTAACCATAGTCGGCGGAATTGTTACAACTGTGGTTTCCGTGGCCATATTGCAATTAATTGTCCTGATAGTTACCCTAAGAGACGTCGTACTGATGATGAGTACTCAGATCTTCCCTACTGTACTTATCATAGAATACATGGACATGACACATCTGAGTGTAATGCTCTCTATAACCTTCAGTACTCTAGATCTTTCCGTGGTCGTTCCAACCGCAGAACCCGTCGAGGAAACAGATCTCGTGGTTTTCAAAATAACCAGAACCAGGCTCATTCTTTCAATTCTCAACCTAACCAGAACCAGGCTCGTTCTTCCAATTCGGGGGAATTCGAGCGCCCCAGTCAAACCGCCCCATGGTGACAGTAGGTGATAATGAGTACACCATCCCCGTTCACAACTCCTTTGAAGCCTTAAGCAGTCTCGAGAATGACAACCCTGCTGATGATGTTGCTTCACATGTCTCTGACATAGATGATTTTGGGGATGGAGTAGAACAAGTCTTTTCTGATGAAAATCCACCTTTTTGTTTGCACATAACTTCCAATGCAACCATAGGCCCTATAGTGCAAGCATCTGTTTATAATGCGCCCGTTCAATTGTTCATGGACTCTGGTGCGCAAATCAATATTATTAGGTCTAGTTTGTTTAAGGATAAGAAGTTACGACATGTCCTTCTCGTAGAACCGACTCCTGTGTCCTCCCTTAGTGGAGTATCTGGTTCTCACCTGCGTGTCCGAGGTACGACTGCCCTAACCTTTTCTATCCAAGGTAGAGACTTCACTGTTTCCTTCCTTGTTGTCGACCAGATTACTTTCCCTGGTGACCTTCTACTGGGATTTGCTTCCATGCGAGACTTACGCATTGTGCTCGACCCTTATCGATGGCATGCACAAATTGACGACTTGATCGTTCCATTCTGGGGTTACCAGCTTGGATCAGAAATCTGTTATACTGCTGCAGAGTATGATGTACGGATTAAGTCCTTACAAGCTAATGCATTCTCCAGTAGCGTACCCAAGCGGTCAGGCACTGGTAATTCTGTCACTCCCATCAGTGTTCCACCTATACCTTCAGAATTGCAGGATAGTCCGATGCCTCAAGTGTCCGAGGACGCTCAGATTGCCTTGAGTGCTCAACCTATCCCTGCAATGCCTGCTAGTTCGAGTAGTAGTTTCTCCACAGGGGACGCCTTGTCGGAAAACAATTACTTGCAACTAGTAATGCCATCTCTTGTTGATGTCACATGCCGTCTGCAGAAAGACGTTTCTGTTGCGGCTAGTGCTCTCACTAGAGTGTCTGTAGTTGTTCCTAGTGTTCCAGATGGTGATAACGTCCTAGTTGACAGTGATTCCTGCAAAGTAAAAGGTCTATTTGTTGAACCATCCTTACATGTTGTAAGAGATAGTAAGATCCATTTCTACCTGGCCAACACTTCTGGTCACAGTGTTCGCCTTAGAGCAAATACCAATCTTGTTGACCTTGTTCACTATCCTTACCCTGTTCAGGTAGAGGATGAGTTGTCACCTGACCAGTGGGTCGGTGCTATTTCTGCCGGGGAGACCTCATCCACCTCACTGGATCAATCTGTTCCACCAGTTGAGGAGAAAGACTTAGCTCCCACTGACTTCCCAGATGAAGTCAAGCGTTTGTTGACTCTGTTGAACAAACGTCGTAAAGCCATTGCTTTACCAGGTGAGAAGATGGGTATAACGAACTTATTGTCCCATCGTATTCCACTTGAACCTGGTACTAGACCTATCTACATACCTGCGTACAGAATGCCTCATTCACAAGTTGCTGTCGCAGAAGAATTGATCAATCAAATGCTTGATGATGGAGTTATTGCACCTAGCAATTCACCTTGGAATGCACCCTTGATACTAGTACCTAAGAAGGATGGTACTTGGCGTCCAGTAATTGACTTTAGGAAGTTAAACGCAAAAACCATTCCAGATCGCTTTCCACTCCCTGTACTGGGTGATCTTTTACGTAATATCGGAGATAACAAAGTCTTTTCAACCCTAGATTTGTTACAAGGGTTTTGGCAAGTCCCTCTTCACGAGGACAGCCAAGAACTAACTGCATTCTCCACTCCTACAGGTCATTATCACTTCCTCCGTATGGCATTTGGATTACGATCTTCCCCTATCACGTTCTCAAGGCTCATGACTAATATCTTTAGAGGTCTCATAGGTAATGCACTTATGGTGTACTTAGATGACGTAATCGTCATGTCTAAAGACGTGGATACACACTTGAAAAGACTTGATGTAGTACTTGGTAAGCTTGAAGAAGCCAATTTAAAGATCAAACTGTCAAAATGTCAATTTTTCAGATCAGAAATTAAGTTTCTTGGTCACGTAGTCACTCCTAGAGGGGTTACGACTGACCAAAGTAAAGTAACTGCAGTACTAAATTTTCCAACTCCCAAAACTGCTGATGCCGTAAGATCCTTTGTGGGCTTAGCAGGTTTTTATAGATCTTTCATTGCCAATTTTTCTTCCATAGCTGCTCCTCTAACTGAGTTGCTTAAGAAAGATGCTCCTTTTGTTTGGACCTTCCGTCAAGAAAGAGCATTCCAAACTCTAAAAGAAAAGCTAACTTCTGCTCCAATTTTGAAATTTCCAGATTTTTCTAAGCCTTTCTATCTGACAACTGATGCTAGTTCAATTGGCATAGGTGCCGTACTAGCTCAGAAGACCGATGGCAAGTACAACGCAGTTGCATTTGCTAGCCGAGTCCTTACAAAGGCTGAACGTAATTATACAGTAACTGAGCAAGAAGCTTTAGCAATAGTATGGTCTTTAAAGCACTTCCGAGACATTATTTATCAGTACTCTGTTCATGTCTTGACAGATCATGCTCCACTGATACCCTTATTCCAGAACAAACAACCTACTGGAAGGTTAGCTAGATGGACCTTGACTATCCAAGAGTTCAATCCCACCTTTGAGCATTTACCTGGCAAGTCAAATGTAGTCGCAGATGCCTTATCGCGACATGTTAGTATAGTAACTGCAGACCCTCCATTTAGTGCTGAAGATGTAAAGAATGCTCAACGAACAGATCCCATGTGGTCTGGTGTGATTCGATTCCTGCTCCAGGAAGATCTTATTCTGACTGTGAAGCCACCAGCACCCATCAGTGACTTTCTCATGAACCAAGAATTACTGTATCGAACAGCCGAGTTGGGTACTCCTAGCAGAAGAGTATACCAGTTAGTAATTCCACAGTCACTAGTGAATGTAGCCTTACAGCTAGTTCACGATGTACCAGGTGTTGCACACCCTGGTATGGATCGTTCAGTAAAACAAGCCAGATTGAAATACTTTTGGCCTCGTATGGCAACTGATATTTCTGAGTATGTTAGGAAATGTAGTGTCTGCATGCAACATAAAGGCAATGCTAATGGTCCTAATCCAATCCAAGTGTATCCAACTACTAGCGAACCTTGGGAAAGAGTTGCGCTAGATTTGTTAACTAATTTCCAATGTTCCCTCCAAGGTAACAAACATCTGTGTGTTATGGTAGACCATTTCACCAGATATTGCGAGTTAGTTCCTATTGCAGATAAGACTGCCGAGACAGTAGCTAAAGCGTTTAAAGAACGCATTATCTGCAGGCATACCACCCCTAAGTCCCTAGTAACAGATAATGGAGGTGAATTCTGTAATGAAATTCTTGAAAATTTGTGTACCTTGTACAAGATCTCTAAATCCACCATTGTTCCTCATCATCCTGCCAGCAATGGGTTAGCGGAACGAACCAATAAGAAAGTACTTGATGTATTGAGAGCCACTATCAATCCCAATAGTGAAACTTGGGATGAAGTTATACCTGATGTGCAGTGTGCTATAAATTCTGCTTACAATGTTTCTATAGGTGACACTCCACATTATGCATTGTATGGTGTAGATAAA
Organism: Cherax quadricarinatus; assembly: GCF_038502225.1. Classification (NCBI taxonomy): domain Eukaryota; kingdom Metazoa; phylum Arthropoda; class Malacostraca; order Decapoda; family Parastacidae; genus Cherax; species Cherax quadricarinatus. Next base: position 10,478,392 of record NC_091325.1, on the reverse strand, counting down.
CGTTTGCCTTATGAGTTGTTATATTCTAATCCGAAACCAAATTACAACCCTGATGATTTCGTAGCAACTCGTACCAGCTTAGCTCAAAGTGTTTTTAGAAGAATCCGTGAAACACTTCATAAATCAACAGCTGAATTTACAAGAGTCGCAAATACTCGAGTAAAGCCATCCAAAATCAAAGTAGGTTCGAGAGTTATGCTGACTAATTTTAACAAAACGTCTGCAATGCCAAAGCTTGATCAAAAGTTTGTTGGTCCTTATCGAGTAGTTGAACATATCACTGGTAATAAGTATAAGGTTAGAGAGATTAGTACTGGTCAGTATAAAGAATCGCATTTGGATCATATGAAGTTAGTATGTGATGATAATGATGTTCCAACCCAGACTAATGTGACAGACTCTGACAATCCTCCTGATCCTGTACTCTCTTCCTCTGATACTCAGTCAGATGATCAACCTGAATGTCGTTATTCCCTACGTACACGACAGGTATTGAGAAATCCTCAAGTATCATTTGTAACTTCCAATTCAGATTTGCCTCAAATACAGCATGAGTTAGCCAATGCTACAGAGTTTGATCCTCCCAGAGATGACACCCATTCTGCATATGCCAATCTTACCCTAGCAGAGTTGGGGTTAAATGTAAATAACCTGTATAGATGAATAATTACAGTATCAACTTATCAGTATTCAAGAATTTTTTTTTTTGTGTTCATGTTCTCTCCGCATTCTGAGAGTTAACAGTCTAGATTTGCGTGCACCGAATCTGCCTTTCTGTTAAACACTCTTTCTTTGTATATATTCCTTCCTCAGAATCCGTAGATCACACGAATACAGATCGATCGATCAAAATTTTTGTTTTTATCACTTGTAATCTCAATGTTGAGTTCGTTGTTCATTTGTTGAGTTTTAAGTTGTACTATAGTATACCTTGTATTGCATTACAGTTTCAGTTACGTAAGCTTTCATTCCAATGTTCTACTTATGTATCTATAATGTTTCATGTTGTGTACTTTGACATTGTATAGAATCAGCCCAAGCCGTATACCTGCCATCTCTAGTTTGTATTAGTTGTATGTCGGGACGACATACGTTAGCGTCGCCGAGCTCTCAGTAGTAGTAACCAGTTACCAGTCTCAGTAGTAGTAACCAGTTACCAGTAACCTGTCCGTTGACTCAACGACCAACCGTCTTGAGTCACGGTCTTCATATTGTGCTGAGC
>NC_091325.1:10457170-10474670 GCF_038502225.1 Cherax quadricarinatus | reverse complement strand
TTATAAATATTTCATTATTCTTCTAACATTCAACGCAACCCAAAGCATCACAGAGACCTGTACACTGGTGTGACTAGTTAATGATGTAAATCGGATCATAAGTTTTCAAAAGTTTGAGGGTTATTTGTGAATTGTTTCAGAACGGGATTGTGCCTTTTCACTGTTTCTAGTTATGAAATTGTCTGTTAAGCGGTAATTGCCTATGCAACCTAAATTTTTGGAATACAAAAACAATTTTGATACTATTGCTGATCTTTACAGCACGCCTCTTCTGTGTTCTTTCTCCTACCCTCTGTGGGCCTCTAGCTCCTTGCAGTGCTCCTCTTTCTTAGAATTTGGCTCCACCTCCACCATACTACCTCCCCCACTACTGCCTTCTACCTTCACTACTACGACTACCACCTCCTGGCCTATATATACTCCCTCCTTCTCTCCTTTTCGTTAGTGTGACTTTGTAAATGGTCCAAGTCGGACCGAAACGTCGTCGTAAGCTCTTCTCTTCTTTGTGCGGGTTATTTGTGTAAAACTGTTCTTGCTATTTAGACGAAAATTCCAATTAGAATTAAATCATTGGCGATTACAAAATAGACAAAGCTTGTAAAACGTTTAGTGATTTAATGTAAATATTTTAGTTTTCATTTTGAAATGGAAAAGTAAATGTATTTAACAAAAGATCTAAACTGAACCTTGGTTCCAACTGTTAGGTATTATTAAAAAGATTAAGACTTGGTCACGAACAGCAGTTTTCCTCTGGCCTAAATGAGGCTGATAGTAAACGAGAACTTTTTTATAACTTTTTACAATTTATTTTTTTCGTCCTCAAAGTTTAAAAAAGGTGGGAGAAAGCTGCCCCGGGGGTATGGAGGCACATATAACTAATGAAGACTAAGAACGCAAACATTGTAGGAATTCTTGCTAGTAACTAGCTTTAAGGATCTTCACTTTGTATCTACCACTCTCCTTACCATAATTTTTAAAGGGGTGGACCGGTAAGCCAGCGGAAGGCCTCGGTCAGATGACCAAAAGCTCCAAAGGCGGGTCATCATCTGACTAAGACCCGCGTTAGGAAATAACCTAACCACTCTCCTTATCTCGTCTAATTTTACAATAACATAATGAGGGGAAAGAGGCGTGTAAAACAAATAATGTTTTTACTATCTGGGACTTAAACACATTTATGAAGTCCCAGAGTAAAGAAATCATATATTGAATATTGGAATGATGCATCTGGGAGTAATGATTTTTTCCTCCGTAAGCCACGTGTGTCGTGGGAGGCGACTGGGATGTTAGGAGCGATGGGCTGGTAAGTTGGTAACCCGTTCTCCTCCATTAATTATTAAAAATAAGTAGAAAAAATTATAAGGATGGGATGTTTGAATGTGCGTGGATATAGTGCAGATAAGAAAGAGATGATTACCAGTGTTATGAATGAAAAGAAGTCTGATGTCCTAGCTCTAAGCAAAATAAAGCTGAAGGGGGGTAAAGGAGTTTCAGTGGGGAGAAATAAATGGGCTTAAACTAGGCGTATCTGAGAGAGTTAGAGCTAACGAAGGGATAACAATGCTGTTGAAGGATCAGTTAAGGGAGGAGAAGAGGCAATATAAATATATCAGATTATTTTTTAGTTGTAACTACAGTAAGAGTAAAGGGTAGACGGGATACAAGGTGACTGGAATCATCAAGTAAGAGAGAGGTGAAGTTTTATAAACTAAAGGAGGAGACAGTTAGGGTGAGATATACATAGCTATTGGAAGAAAGATGGCTAGTGAAAGTATAAGCAAAGAGGTTGAAGAGGTATCGGGTAGATTAAGAATGTAGTGTTAGTGTGTTCAGTAGAGGTTTGTGGTTACAGGAAAGTGGATGCGGGAGGGAAGAAGAGTGATTGGTGGAATGACGACGTAAAGATAGTAGAAAGAGAGAAAAAGTTAGCTTATGAGAAGTTTTTACAAAGAAGTGATACAAGGAGGAAGGAATATATGGAGAGAAAAAGAGATGTTAAGAGATTGGTGAAAGAATGCAAAAGAAAACAAATGAGAGTGGGTGAGATGCTGTCAATAAATTTTGTTGAGAATAAGAAAAAGTTTTGGAGTGAGATTAATAAGTTGTGAAAACCTAGGGAACGAATGGATATGACAGTTAAAAATATGAGAGGAGAGTTATTAGATAGAGAGTTAGAGGTACCGGGAAGATGGAAGGAATATTTTGAGGAACTGCAATGTTGATAGAGATGGGGAAGCTGTGATTTCGCGCATTCGGCAGGGAGGCATAGCATCTTGTTGGAATAAGGAAGAGCCAGTTGTGAGTGTGGGAGAGGCGCGTGAGGCAGTAGGTATTATGAAAGGGCGGGGGGGTTAAAGCAGCTGGGATTGATGGGATATAGATAAATGTTAAAAGCAGGGGAGAATATAGTTTTGGAGTGGTTGGCGCTTTAATTTAATAAATGTATGGAAGAGAGGGTAAAGTACCTAGGGACTTCCAGAGAGCATGCATAATTCCTTTGCATAAAGGCAAAGGAACAGAAGAGAGTGTAAAAATAAGCCTGTTGAGTATATCTGGTAAAGTGTATGTAGAGGTGTTACTAAAAAAAATAAGTATAAGACAGACAACAGGATCGTAGATGAACAAAGAGTCTTTAGGAAGGGTAGGTGGGGTGTAGACCAAGCGTTTACGGTGAAACATATAGGTGAACAGTATTTAGATATGAGCAAAGAGGTTTTTGTTGCATTTATGGATTTGGAAAAGACATATGATGTTGCAAATGTATTGAATAGGAGGTAGATTATTGAAACCAGTGATGTTTTTACATGGATAGTGAGGCTCAGGTTAGAGTATGTAGGAGAGACGGAGATTATTTCCCAATAAAGGAAGTCCTTAGACTGGGATGTGTTATGTCATTTTGGTTGTTCAATATATGTTTAGGAGTTTGTAAGAGAAGCAAATGCTTCAGTGTTGGGAAGAGGTTTGGGATTTAAAGATAAAGTATCTAACACAAAGTGGGAGTTGACACAGTTGCTTTTTGCTGATGACACTGCTCTTGGGAGATTGTGAAGAGAAGTTGCAGAGGTTGGTGGACAAGTTTGGTAGGGTATGTGAATGAAGGAAATTAAAAAAAATGAACATAGCAAAGAGTACGGTGATGAGGATAACAAAAAAAATTAGGTAATGAAAGGTTGGATATCAGATTGGGGGGAGGGAATATGGAGGAAGTGAATGTATTCAGATATTTGGGAGTGAACTTGTCAGCAGATTGGTCTATGAAAGACCATGTGAATTGAAAGGGAGATAAAAGGTGAGTGGTGCACCGAGGAGTCTGTGGAGAAAAAGAATGTTATCCATGAAAGTAAAGAGGAGAATGTATGAAGGTATAGCTATACAATTAGTCTTATTTGTGTGTGAAGCATGAGTAGTGAATGCTGCAACAAGGAGAAGGCCGGAGACAGTGATGTCGTGTCTGAGTTTGGAAAATAAGAGGTGCGGGGTTACTACAAGTATTATCCAGAGGGCTGAGGAGGGATTGTTGAGGTGGTTCGGACATTCTGAGAGGTTGAAACAAAATAAAATGACTTGGAGAGCGTATAAACCTATAGTGGAAGGAAGGCAGGGAGGGGTCGGCCTAGGAAAAGTTGGAGGCTGGACTTCCGTCAAGCATGCGTGAGCGTGTTAGGAGTGAGTGGAAACAAATGATTTTTATGACTTGACAAGCTGTTGGAGTATGAGCAAAGTAACATCTATTAAAGGTTTCAGGGGAAACCGACATGCCGGACTTGAGTCGTGGGGGTGGGATGTACAGTGCCTGCACTCTCAAGGAGGGATGATGATATGTTGCAGTATTTTTTTTTTAATTGTATTATAGGGGCGCATCTGGCAAGGCGTCATGGAGTGAATCATGATGAAAGTGTCTCTTCTCTTTCGGGTCATCCCGCCTTGGTGGGAAATGGCTGATGTGTTTAATATATATATATATATATATATATATATATATATATATATATATATATATATATATATATATATATATATATATATATATATGTGTATATATATATGACATGTCTGAAAGCAATGTGTGGTGTGAATATAATGCAGAGAATTCGTAGTTTGGAAGTTAGGAGGAGGTGCGGGATTACCAAAACTGTTGTCCAGAGGGCTGAGGAAGGGTTGTTGAGGAGGTTCGGACATGTAGAGAGAATGGAGCGAAACAGAGTGACTTCAAGAGTGCATCAGTCTGTAGTGGAAGGAAGGCGGGGTAGGGGTCGGCCTAGGAAGGGTTGGAGGGAGGGGGTAAAGGAAGTTTTGTGTGCGAGGGGCTTGGACTTCCAGCAGGCATGCATGAGCGTGTTTGAGAGGAGTGAATGGAGATAAATGGTTTTTAATACTTGACGTGCTGTTGGAGTGTGAGCAAAGTAACATTTATGAAGGGGTTCAGGGAAACCGGCAGGCCGGACTTGAGTCCTGGAGATTGGAAGTACAGTGCCTGCACTCTGAAGGAGGGGTGTTAATGTTGCAGTTTAAAAACTGTAGTGTACAGCACCCTTCTGGCAAGACAGTGATGGAGTGAATGATGGTGAAAGTTTTTCTTCTTCGGGCCACCCTGCCTTGGTGGGAATCGGCCAGTGTGATAATAAAAAAAAATATGTATATATATATATACATATATATATATATATATATATATATATATATATATATATATATATATATATATATATATATATATATATATATATATATATATATATATACATATATATATATATATATATATATATATATATATATATATATATATTATATACATATATATATATATATATATAAATATATATATATATATATATATATATATATATATATATATATATATATATATATGTTTATATAATATATGTATATATATAATATATATATATATGTATATAATATATATATGTATATATATATACATACATATATATATATATATATTATGTATATATATATATATATATATATATATATATATTTGTCATTGCATTTCCTGCATAATATTTAATATATATAGTATTAGTAATACGTCAGTACTATTAATCTGCTAATCTGAATGTAGAATCTATTGATGCAGGTGCGTAAATTTCCTTTCATAATATAAATCTTTGCTTGTTCCATACCCCAATCTTAACATCTTAACAAATTTATATTTCGAATAACAAAAACTGTAGGATGTTTTCCATTTAATTAAGTCACACTCTTATATGAAGCTGGAGTAATGAAATAAATAAAAAGCATTTTGGAAGTTCATGCTGTGCAACCTGTAGTGTTTATTTGTGACATATATGTTTAAAATAAATGCAATATTGATAGTTTTACAAAAAAAATTAATAAACACTTGGTAATACGTCATTTTTAAGGAAATAGATGTTGGCCGATGAATGTCATGATTTCATCTTTGTAGGTGTTGATGACGCTTGAAGTATAATGTTTAAGTATTCTCAAGAGCAACATATCCCTAGTAAATGCAATTGTCATGCGTAAAGTTGAGACGAAAAAATCAGACACTCACTGCATAAAAATCTACTAGTAAGAGTGAATGCAAGTAATGACCAACAACATCCTTTCACTAGTGTATATAAACTCAGTTAGATCAAAAGCTAGCATTAGTCAAACGCCAGCAGCCAAGATGAAGTTTGTAAGTACTGCATACTGTTACACATAAAGGGAGTACCTGATATCTCCAGTTTATTTTTCTCCTGAGACTCTATGACCGCGGGTTCAATCCCGGCCGGGGGTATGGTTTATATCGATCGTTTCCAAACAGGTTGTTGATAAAATGAAGTAACTTGTATTCAAGGATAGGAATGTTAAAAACGTTGTAGAGAATGTTAGAAACATTCTCAACTTTGCGAGTGTGCATTTATCTGACAAACTTAATTTACTTCGTCGTTGAATCGTGGGTGTTAACGCTGAGCTCTTGGGCCTGCCTATGAATTTTTGGTTTGTTGATGTGATGTGTCATATTTACTTTTAACCTGGTAAATGGCTCTTTTATTTAATGTCATAGTTTCATCTGGAAAACAATTTATGTAAATACAGGAAATTGTCAGGACGAGTACTCATTTTGAGATTCGATAAGATTTATTCATGAAACTCGTTTCCTCCGACTGTTTTGTGAATAGGCAAATTGTGTACATTTTGAAGCTATTTATTAAAAAAAACAAAAACAAAAAAAAAACAAGAAAAAAAAAAAAAACGCTTCGCCAGTAGCATCCTCATCCAAGGAAACGTTATCTATAATAATGTCTTGAGACTGTGCACAAGTGTTATTTTCCACAGTTTGTTCGTATCACTTAACCATTTAGAGCCAATCTCTTATTATTCTTTGCATTTTTCACTGAATATACAAAATATCTTCTTTATTGTACTTATTAGTTTACAAATTAGTGTTTCATGAGGATCCTAATAAAGCTTTTTGTTTTTAGTTACTTATTTGATAAAACATTCAGACTTTTGATGATCAATAACCACAAAGTGTCAAAAAAATAATAATTTAATAAGCTTTCCTGGAAACCATGGTCTGTCATCTGCTAGCATGTCGTTATAATCTAGCATACACTAATGGTTAGAGCGATGGGCTAGTGGGTGCAAGACTGAATTTGATGCTAACCCATTCCTTGACAAAACAGTCAAAATGTTTGACTGTTAACTCTTACTCTTTTTATACCAATTATGCTCATTTTTTATATATTATGTTTTTCTGGTATTTTCAAATGACTTTTTTTTCTTGAAAATGGACTATAGTTTAAAGGGTAAATCCATTCTTTTATAGTGTCGGCATAATATTTGCCACTATCTGTTTGTTTAAAAATTTACCTTTTTAGAGAAAAGTCTAATATTTAATCTGATTTTGTTGTAGACATTAATTCATATTTATCTTGCATCATTTTCACTTTCTCAAACCCTTTTCTGTCGCTAGTAGTAGTAATTCCTAGCTTTGGTCAGTCATCATTAACAGCGATTCTTGTCACTCGCTTCACGTCATCAGCGAGCAATGACAAGAGAAGCGAGAACGTCCTGTACAAATACCTGGAAAAATATGGGTCTCAGAAAAAACCTTGTCGGACCCGGCTAGTTATGTTTGCCCAGTCTGATGCCTTGTTTATTACATTTGGTGTCATAGAAATTCCATGTCTTATATATATATTGCTCTTATTAAGTTGTGAAATAATGTAATACTTAACACTAAAACTATAATGCATGTACTTGCTAAACTAACCTAATGAAAAAAAGTCTGAATAAAATCTTGTCACAGGTAATTCTCATTGCCGTTGCTGCCATGGCCATTGCTGCCCCTCAGGCTGGATACCAAGTGCCCCAGCCGGCCCTACCTCCACCAGAACCCCAGCCAGCCTATGGAACTCCCGATGCTTCCGTCCCATTTGAGATTATAAACATAATTAAAGACGAGCGAACACAGAAAGAAGATGGAACTTTCTCACTTGAGTTTGAGACTGAAAACGGCATCATCCAATCCCAGTCTGGGTCACCTGGTGGCCCAGAGGGTGCTGTAATTACATCTGGACAATACTCGTGAGTAATAGAATAAAACTATAAAAAAGGATAAGCAGTAATAATAATAATAAATATCATCATCATCACCATCATCATCATCATCATCATCATCATCATCATAATAATAATAATAATAATAATAATAATAATAATAATAATAATAATAATAATAATAATGATGATAATGCTTCTCCTTCTTTTTCTTCTTCTTCTTATTATTATTAATTATTGTTATTATTATTATTATTATTATTATTATTATTATTATTATTATTATTATTATTATTATTATTATTATTTTTATTATTATTACTAAATTAACACTACGAACACTAATTTTAATATATTTTTCCTCTTACAGCTATCAAAGTCCTGACGGCATTCCCATCGTTGTGAAGTTCGTCGCTGATCAGAACGGTTTCCAGCCCGAGTCTGACGTGTTACCAGTGGCTCCTGCCTTTCCCCACTCAATTCCTGAGTACGTGTTGGAACAGATCGATTTTGCTGCTAAGGAAGACGCTGCCCGAGCCGCCGCCGAAGCTGCTGAAAGGAGTGCTGCACCTTCCCAGACATATTCACAGCCTCAGTAACTGCTGCCTCTGCATTGGCAAATTTACTCTTATATATTTCTTGAATTTTTGTCTTAAGTATTGCGTGGAAGGAATAGTGTACAAAATAATATGAATAAAAAGTGAATAATTATTATTCAATCTTTTTTCCCACCGTCGACTCATTTAAAGCTGGAGATATCTCTAGTTTATCCAAAAGAAAGACCATAGCTTATCCCACCAGTCCAAGACATCTGTAGTTTATCCAATAGGAAGACATGTTAGCCAACCCACATGCTTGTGGGCTCGCTGCCTTCCAGTGCCTTATAAAATAATCAGTCTTTCAGGCACCGGGCACTGGGTACTAGTTGGTATGTGATGAATGGTTTGAAAAACCGACAAGTTGAAGATTGAGACACTTGTGCAGCATATGGGAATCTTTATTCAGGAAACGTTTCGCCACACAGTGGCTTCATCAGTCCGATACAAAGTAGAAAGGCGTAAGGAGAGGAGGAGTTTGAGGTAATCAGTCCCTCAGCCTGGAGTCGATGTGTTCAGTCCATCAATCTTGTAGAATGTACAGCATAGCGCCGTAGACGTGGCTTATATACTGTAGTGAGGTGAGGCGAAGCAGGAGGAGGTGAGGTCATAGTGGTACCATCCACTAGTCGAAGTAGGTCTTCGTCCAAAGGTTGGACAAGTGTTGAAGAATTCTTTGTAACAAGATCCCATGATGCTGCAGTGTCAGACAGTTGTGATGAATGGTTTGAAAAACCGACAAGTTGAAGATTGAGACACTTGTGCAGCATATGGGAATCTTTATTCAGGAAACATTTCGCCACACAGTGGCTTCATCAGTTCGATACAAAGTAGAAAGGCGTAAGGAGAGGAGGAGTTTGAGGTAATCAGTCCCTCAGCCTGGAGTCGATGTGTTCAGTCCATCAATCTTGTAGAATGTACAGCATAGGGCCGTAGACTTGGCTTATATACTGTAGTGAGGTGAGGCGAAGCAGGAGGAGGTGAGGTCATAGTGGTACCATCCACTAGTCGAAGTAGGTCTTCGTCCAAAGGTTGGACAAGTATTGAAGAATTCTTTGTAACAAGATCCCATGATGCTGCAGTGTCAGACAGTCGTGATGAATGGTTTGAAAAACCGACAAGTTGAAGATTGAGACACTTGTGCAGCATATGGGAATCTTTATTCAGGAAACGTTTCGCCACACAGTGGCTTCATCAGTCCGATACAAAGTAGAAAGGCGTAAGGAGAGGAGGAGTTTGAGGTAATCAATCCCTCAGCCTGGAGTCGATGTGTTCAGTCCATCAATCTTGTAGAATGTACAGCAATGGTTTTTCAAACCTTTCATCACAACTGTCTGACACTGCAGCATCATGGGATCTTGTTACAAAGAATTCTTCAACACTTGTCCAACCTTTGGACGAAGACCTACTTCGACTAGTGGATGGTACCACTATGACCTCACCTCCTCCTGCTTCGCCTCACCTCACTACAGTATATAAGCCACGTATACGGCCCTATACTTTACATTCTACAAGATTGATGGACTGAACTCATCGACTCCAGGCTGAGGGACTGATTACCTCAAACTCCTCCTCTCCTTACGCCTTTCTACTTTGTATCGGACTGATGAAGCCACTGTGTGGCGAAACGTTTCCTGAATAAAGATTCCCATATGCTGCACAAGTGTCTCAATCTTCAACTTGTCGGTTTTTCAAACCATTCATCACAACTGTCTGACACTGCAGCATCATGGGATCTTGTTACAAAGAATTCTTCAACACTTGCCCAACCTTTGGACGAAGACCTACTTCGACTAGTGGATGGTACCACTATGACCTCACCTCCTCCTGCTTCGCCTCACCTCACTACAGTATATAAGCCACGTCTACGGCCCTATGCTGTACATTCTACAAGATTGATGGACTGAACACATCGACTCCAGGCTGAGGGACTGATTACCTCAAACTCCTCCTCTCCTTACGCCTTTCTACTTTGTATCGGACTGATGAAGCCACTGTGTGGCGAAACGTTTCCTGAATAAAGATTCCCATATGCTGCACAAGTGTCTCAATCTTCAACTAGTTGGTATGTTTGCCTGGAGTCTACCTGAAGGGAATTCCGGAGATCAACGCCCCCGAGGCCCGGTCCATGACCACGCCTCCCGATGGATCAGGGGCTGATAAACTAGGCTGTTACTGGTGGCCGCACGTAGTCCACCGTATAAACCACAGCCCGCTGATCCGGCACTGACTTTAGGTATCTATACAACTCCCTTTTGAAGACAACCATAGATCTAGTAATTTTGCTTATGGCTGGTGGGAGGCTGTTGAACAATCTTGGGCCCCGAACACTTATTGTGTTTTTTCTTAGTGTACTAATGGCTCCTCTACTTTTCATTGGGCGTATGTTGCATCCCCTGCCAAGTCTTTTGCTTTCGTAGGGAGTGATTTCTGTGCGCAGATTAGGAACCAGTCCCTCTATGATTTTCCAGGTGTAAATTATGATGTATCTCTCTCGCCTGCCCTCCAGTGAGTACAAGTGAAGTGCTTCCAAGCGTTCCCAGTAGTTAAGGTGTTTGATGGAACTTATATGTGCAGTGAAGGTTCCCTGTACTTTATCTAGATATGGGATCTCACCTACCTTGAATGGAGATGTTAATGTACGGCAATATTCCAATCTAGAGAGAACAAGTGATTTGAAAAGGATCATCATTGGCATGGCATCTTTTATTTCAAATGTTCTCATTATCCATCCTATCATTTTCCTCGCTGATGTGATAATAGCACTGTTGTGATCCGTGAAGGTGAAATCCTCAAGCATTACCATTCCCAGGTCCTTCACATTACTTTTCTGCTCTATTGTGTAATTAGAATTTGTAGTATACTCAGTTCTAACTATTGTTTCCTCAAGTCTTCCATTATGGAGTGGTTGGAATTTGTCTTCATTGAACGTCATATTGTTCTCCGTTGCCCACTAGAAAACTTGGTTTATATCTTCTTGGATATTTGCCGTGTCCTCAAATGATCACACTTTCATGCAGGCCTTTGTATCGTCTGCAAAGGATGATAAGGTGCTTTGGTTTACATCTCTGTCTATGTCTGATATGAGGATGAGGAACAAGATAAGGGCGAGTATTGTGCCTTGTGGAACAGAGGTCTTCCGATTTAATTCGGTTTACCACAATTCTTTGTGTTCGATTGGTTAGAAAGTTGAAGATCCATCTGCCCACTTTGCCAGTTATCCTTTTAGCACGCATTTCGTGTGCTCTCACACAATGATCACACTTGTCAAAGGCTTTTGCAAAATCTGTGTATATTGAATCTGCATTCTGTTTGTTTTCCAGTGCATCCAATACCTTATCATAGTGGTCCAGTAGTTGAGAGAGGCAGGAGCAATCTGCTCTGAACCCATGTTGCCCTGGATTGTGCAGCTGTTGAGAATCCACTTGGTTTGTAATCCTGTTTCTTAGAACTCTCTCAAAGACTTTTATGATGTAGGACGTTAGAGCTATTGGTCTATTGTTCTTAGCTATTGATTTGCTGCCACCTTCATGGAGTGGGGCTATATCCGTTGTTTTAAGTGACTGTGGAATGTCTGGGACATTTATCATTTACTGCTTCCCTTTTCACTCATTCAAGCAAAAATGCTTCCTTTGAATGTGTTTGCTTGAAAGGTCTAGAGGTACCATTCAACTCCCCTCCGTGGTTCTTTTGCATATATATATATATATATATATATATATATATATATATATATATATCTATATATATATATATATATATATATATATATATATATATATATCATCCCCTGCATGCATCGACCGACGAGAGACCTGACAATAGTGTTTGTGAATATGTCGCATGTTCTGTGGGTTCTAAACATTGTAAAAAATTTCTCTCGGCGGTCGTTGCATGTAGTGGATGAGATGAAAAGCTGAAAACCACCTGCCTGAAAGCTGGTTGCCTTGAACCAAAACGTCTAGCGTTAGCTGGGCGCGAAGGTACTGGACCAGTGTGGTACGGTGGTAGAGCACTGCTTACCGTATTCGAAGGTTCGTAGGTTCGAGTCTTCTTCTACCTGAGATTAATGTTGGATGTCCTGGCCCTAAGCGAAACAAAGCTGAAGGGGGTAGGAGAGTTTCAGTGGGGGGAAATAAATGGGATTAAATCTGGAGTATCTGAGAGAGTTAGAGCAAAGGAAGGGGTAGCAGTAATGTTAAATGATCAGTTATGGAAGGAGAAAAGAGAATATGAATGTGTAAATTCAAGAATTATGTGGATTAAAGTAAAGGTTGGATGCGAGAAGTGGGTCATAATAAGCGTGTATGCACCTGGAGAAGAGAGGAATGCAGAGGAGAGAGAGAGATTTTGGGAGATGTTAAGTGAATGTATAGGAGCCTTTGAACCAAGTGAGAGAGTAATTGTGGTAGGGGACTTGAATGCTAAAGTAGGAGAAACTTTTAGAGAGGGTGTGGTAGGTAAGTTTGGGGTGCCAGGTGTAAATGATAATGGGAGCCCTTTGATTGAACTTTGTATAGAAAGGGGTTTAGTTATAGGTAATACATATTTTAAGAAAAAGAGGATAAATAAGTATACACGGTATGATGTAGGGCGAAATGACAGTAGTTTGTTGGATTATGTATTGGTAGATAAAAGACTGTTGAGTAGACTTCAGGATGTACATGTTTATAGAGGGGCCACAGATATATCAGATCACTTTCTAGTTGTAGCTACACTGAGAGTAAAAGATAGATGGGATACAAGGAGAATAGAAGCATCAGGGAAGAGAGAGGTGAAGGTTTATAAAGTAAAAGAGGAGGCAGTTAGGGTAAGATATAAACAGCTATTGGAGGATAGATGGGCTAATGAGAGCATAGGCAATGGGGTCGAAGAGGTATGGGGTAGGTTTAAAAATGTAGTGTTAGAGTGTTCAGCAGAAGTTTGTGGTTACAGGAAAGTGGGTGCAGGAGGGAAGAGGAGCGATTGGTGGAATGATGATGTAAAGAGAGTAGTAAGGGAGAAAAAGTTAGCATATGAGAAGTTTTTACAAAGTAGAAGTGATGCAAGGAGGGAAGAGTATATGGAGAAAAAGAGAGAAGTTAAGAGAGTGGTGAAGCAATGTAAAAAGAGAGCAAATGAGAGAGTGGGTGAGATGTTATCAACAAATTTTGTTGAAAATAAGAAAAAGTTTTGGAGTGAGATTAACAAGTTAAGAAAGCCTAGAGAACAAATGGATTTGTCAGTTAAAAATAGGAGAGGAGAGTTATTAAATGGAGAGTTAGAGGTATTGGGAAGATGGAAGGAATATTTTGAGGAATTGTTAAATGTTGATGAAGATAGAGAAGCTGTGATTTCGTGTATAGGGCAAGGAGGAATAACATCTTGTAGGAGTGAGGAAGAGCCAGTTGTGAGTGTGGGGGAAGTTCGTGAGGCAGTAGGTAAAATGAAAGGGGGTAAGGCAGCCGGGATTGATGGGATAAAGATAGAAATGTTAAAAGCAGGTGGGGATATAGTTTTGGAGTGGTTGGTGCAATTATTTAATAAATGTATGGAAGAGGGTAAGGTACCTAGGGATTGGCAGAGAGCATGCATAGTTCCTTTGTATAAAGGCAAAGGGGATAAAAGAGAGTGCAAAAATTATAGGGGGATAAGTCTGTTGAGTGTACCTGGTAAAGTGTATGGTAGAGTTATAATTGAAAGAATTAAGAGTAAGACGGAGAATAGGATAGCAGATGAACAAGGAGGCTTTAGGAAAGGTAGGGGGTGTGTGGACCAGGTGTTTACAGTGAAACATATAAGTGAACAGTATTTAGATAAGGCTAAAGAGGTCTTTGTGGCATTTATGGATTTGGAAAAGGCGTATGACAGGGTGGATAGGGGGGCAATGTGGCAGATGTTGCAAGTGTATGGTGTAGGAGGTAGGTTACTGAAAGCAGTGAAGAGTTTTTACGAGGATAGTGAGGCTCAAGTTAGAGTATGTAGGAAAGAGGGAAATTTTTTCCCAGTAAAAGTAGGCCTTAGACAAGGATGTGTGATGTCACCGTGGTTGTTTAATATATTTATAGATGGGGTTGTAAGAGAAGTAAATGCGAGGGTCTTGGCAAGAGGCGTGGAGTTAAAAGATAAAGAATCACACACAAAGTGGGAGTTGTCACAGCTGCTCTTTGCTGATGACACTGTGCTCTTGGGAGATTCTGAAGAGAAGTTGCAGAGATTGGTGGATGAATTTGGTAGGGTGTGCAAAAGAAGAAAATTAAAGGTGAATACAGGAAAGAGTAAGGTTATGAGGATAACAAAAAGATTAGGTGATGAAAGATTGAATATCAGATTGGAGGGAGAGAGTATGGAGGAGGTGAACGTATTCAGATATTTGGGAGTGGACGTGTCAGCGGATGGGTCTATGAAAGATGAGGTGAATCATAGAATTGATGAGGGAAAAAGAGTGAGTGGTGCACTTAGGAGTCTGTGGAGACAAAGAACTTTGTCCTTGGAGGCAAAGAGGGGAATGTATGAGAGTATAGTTTTACCAACGCTCTTATATGGGTGTGAAGCGTGGGTGATGAATGTTGCAGCGAGGAGAAGGCTGGAGGCAGTGGAGATGTCATGTCTGAGGGCAATGTGTGGTGTGAATATAATGCAGAGAATTCGTAGTTTGGAAGTTAGGAGGAGGTGCGGGATTACCAAAACTGTTGTCCAGAGGGCTGAGGAAGGGTTGTTGAGGTGGTTCGGACATGTAGAGAGAATGGAGCGAAACAGAATGACTTCAAGAGTGTATCAGTCTGTAGTGGAAGGAAGGCGGGGTAGGGGTCGGCCTAGGAAGGGTTGGAGGGAGGGGGTAAAGGAGGTTTTGTGTGCGAGGGGCTTGGACTTCCAGCAGGCATGCGTGAGCGTGTTTGATAGGAGTGAATGGAGACAAATGGTTTTTAATGCTTGACGTGCTGTTGGAGTGTGAGCAAAGTAACATTTATGAAGGGATTCAGGGAAACCGGCAGGCCGGACTTGAGTCCTGGAGATGGGAAGTACAGTGCCTGCACTCTGAAGGAGGGGTGTTAATGTTGCAGTTTAAAAACTGTAGTGTAAAGCACCCTTCTGGCAAGACAGTGATGGAGTGAATGATGGTGAAAGTTTTTCTTTTTCGGGCCACCCTGCCTTGGTGGGAATCGGCCGGTGTGATAATAAAATATATATATATATATATATATATATATATATATATACCTACATTGTTCATAGTGTACATGGGAAACAAATAATTTGTGTATTGCAAGACAGTGTGAACAATATATAGTGTGCAAGTCCATGTGTACTGTACTCCCCGGGATAACCCCACTCAACAACCTGCGCCTCCCCCACCCAATTCCCAGGGGAAGTTTTCCCCTTCCCCTCCCAGCCCCTCACCAGCCCCTCAAACTCCACCAGGCCACCACGGTCAAGTTCACTACCTTCCACACACCATACCCACCCAGCATGTCATACTCCACTCCTATTGTCTAGTCTAGCAGATGGATGCAAACCAGGAGGAGCAAGCAGCCATGGAAATGGCACGGCTGGCAATAGTAGGAGAGGCAAGTGTCGGTCATGCTTACAGCTTCGTTGTCTCAACTCTAATGGTTTCCTCCGCAAACATGGTAGTTGCCCTGGTTCACGATGTCCTCCTGTGGAAAGTGATGATCCAGAGCTACCTCAGGCACCTGAACCCACTCCAACAGATCTCATCTCATCAGACAATATCTTGGAAGCAATTAAAGCAACAGGTACCAGAACACTCACACATATTCCCAAAGCAGCCCGTCCACACGCAGCTGGGAAACTTACAGACCTGAAAAAAGTAAACGATGGCTCCACTATCTTAAATGCTCCACCAACCATCAAGGCATGGCACAACTTGCTACTTTTTGGCAATGTATGCTTAGCTGTGCCGGAAAGAAGGGGAAAGAGACTAGCCTCAATGATAATTAAATCCTTAAGAGATTTTCCTAGAGCTGATAACCTCATTCGCCTTCCCCGTCAACACAAAAAAGGGAGAGGCAGAACCCCCACTCACTTCACTGACAGTGAAAAAGTCAGAGTCCAGGTGAGCAAGAAAATTGAAGAGGGCAACACAGTGGGGGCAATCAGAATTATTACCAGTGAAGATACAGTTGCTCCCAGGGATGCTCACACGGCTGAAGCACTTAGAGGAAAGCACCCTGCCAGGGAAACCATGGGCACCAACAATTCCAACACCTCTGTCCCCACTGTGGAACCATTGATTGTGGAAGACTCAGACATTTACTAAGCAATAATGTCATTCCAATCTGGCTCTGCTGGGGGTTACACTGGAATAAGGCCACAACATTTAAAGGAAATGGTTAATCCTGTTATTGGGGAAATTGCAGAGACACTGCTTTCAGAGATCACAAGGTTCGTCAACAGTTCCTTGGCTGGTCTGATTCCTGATGAAATTAGACCTTTTTTTTTGGTGCAACACTTTGTGCACTTAAAAAGAAGGATGGAGGAATTCGTCCAATTGCAGTAGGCAACACGTTACGCCGCCTCGTATCCAAGGCTGCTGTCCAAAGTATTCGTGCATAGGCAGCCATGATGCTTCAACCAAACCAGCTTGGTTTTGGGGTCTCTCAAGGAAGTGAAGCAGCGGTTCATGCAACAAGGGCGTATATCAACAACCTGCCTGACGACAATGCAGTGGTAAAATTAGATTTCAAGAATGCATTCAATCTCCTGAAAAGAGACGTGGTATTAGCAGCAGCACAAGAACATTTCCCTGGTCTCTTCCCTTTTGTTGCAGCTAGGTATAGCAAGGAATCAATGCTTCTCATTGGAGAGCATGAAATCACATCATCGGAGGGTGTCCAACAAGGAGATCCTCTTGCACCATTTCTCTTGTGTAAAGCAGTTAGGGAAATCACAGTCAGACTGACCAGCGAGCTAAACATCTGGTTCCTAGATGATGGCACACTAGCAGGTACAAAGGAGTCCCTCCTACATGATCTTACACAGGTAATGACACGGGGACAGGAAATGGGTCTCATCCTGAATCCATCCAAATGTGAAATCATCTCAGTCAATCAACAAGTGATAAATGCAGTGAGATCCAAACTACCAGGAGCAGCAGTCATTGCCCCCACAAACAGTGTCTTGCTAGGAGCACCTCTGGGAAGCAATGCCATTGACACAATTCTCATGAAGAAATTGGAAGAGTTAAGGAGAATGGAACAATGAATAGGCAATCTTGACACACACGATGCCTTGTACCTTCTCACAAAGTGCTTGAGTCTGCCCAGGTTGACATATTTCCTAAGATGTGCACCTTCATATGATAACCCTGTACTGCACGAATATGACAGTATCCTGAGGCAGATTTTTACGAAAGTACTTAACCTTAC